>NC_142477.1:24535329-24838359 GCF_049115385.1 Moschus berezovskii | reverse complement strand
GCAGCACTTTCACAGCATTATCTTTTAGAATTTGAAATAGCTCAACTAGAATTCCATCACGTTAGTTAGCTTTGTTGCTAGTCATCCTTCCTAGGCCCACTTGACTTCGCATTCCTGGATGTCTGGCTGTAGGTGAGTGATCTCACCATTGTGATTATCTAGGTCATTAAAATATTTTTCGCATAGTTCTTCCGTGTATTCTTGCCACCTCTTCTTAATATCTTCTGCTTCTGTTAGGTCCATACCATTTCTGTCCTTTATTGTACCCATCCTTGCATGAAATGTTCCCTTGGTATCTCTAATTTTTTGAAGAGTTGTCTAGTCATTCCCACGCTATTGTTTTCCTCTATTTCTTTGCACTGATCACTGAGGAAGGCTTTCTTATCTCTCCTTGCTATTTTTTGGAACTCTGAATTCAAATGGGTGTATCTTTCCTTTTCTCCTTTGCCTTTCACTTCTCTTCTTTTCAGCTATTTGTAAGGCCTCCTCAGACAACCACTTTGCCTTTTTTCATTTTTTTCTTTCCCGTGGGGATGGTGTGGATCCCTGCCTCCTGTATAATGTCAGAAATCTCCATCCATAGTTCTTCAGGCACTATCTAGCAGATCTAATCCCTTGACTCTATTTGTCATCTTCACTGTATAACTGTAAGGGATTTGATTTAGGTCATAACTGAATGGTCAAGTGGTTTTCCCTACTTTCTTCAATTGAAGTCTGAATTCGTCAATAAGGAGTTCATGATCTGAGCCACAGTCAGCTCCCAGTACCCTTGACTCTTTTCATATTATTCTCAAAACAACACTTCAACTGATCAAGCAAAATACATTGTCCTACATGCCTCAGCTCAAAGGTCCCCGATTGTTTCCTGTCTCTACAAATAACAAAAAGAACACTTCTGCAATGGCCAAAAGGGCATTAAACCATCTCTCCTTCTTTCTGTCTCACTTCTCTCCCTACTATTCTTTGTCTCACTCAAATGAGGTACATGGACTTTAGCACTGTTCCTAGAACACTCTTCACTCTTTCCCACCTCAGGGTCTCTGCTCTTGCTTATCCTTTTGCCTGGAATATCCATGAACCAGAAACACATAGTATTTTTGCTTCATATTTTTCCTACTTTTCATGCAAATCACCTTTCAGTGAGGATCACCATCCTTCCAGTTCAAAATTGAATCGCCTCCCATAATGATTTATCCCATATTAAATTTTCTACATTAACTCACTATGTAAGTTATGATTTTTATTTTCTCCTTTCCTCACTTGCTAATAGGTAACTTCCATGTTGGCAGTTATTGTGGAAATACCCACTGTTCCTTAAATGACTGGCAGAAGATATTAATAAATGAGTATTATATAAAATTTCCTTTTATATGTAAAATATTTAAACTGCCTTATGAAGTAGTCAAAGACTTTAAAATTTGCAACAGTTCTATATGAAAAGATCTATATCATGTATAAAACCACTCTTTTATATATGGCAATAATACTTTATGCCCTATTAAAGTTGTGGAATTCACAGTTTACATTTAAGTTGGAGCTTTCCAGTAAAAGTTCCATCTTGTTTATTTATTTTATGACAAAATAATCCTGGAGCTAGGAAGAAACCCCACTAATATCACAATTGTAATTATTAATATTAAGGAAACATGAGTTTTAGAAATAATAAATTCAAGCCACAAACTAGGTTACCTTTTATTCTCAAAATTATATTTCAGTGACTCCTAACAAAACAGTGCAGCTTACTATCTGCATTCTGCTATTTTTCTACTCGTTTTGATTTTTACCAGGAAAAAAACACATCTTTCCCACTTATATTCACTTATTAATTATCTATATTTCAAAATACATGTCATGGACTATTAAATAATGTTTTTCCAATTGTACAGTTAATATAGAGATTCACTATAAAAGGTTAAATATTGTGTGATTTCATTTATATGCAGAACCTAAAACAAACAAACAAATATAACAAATAAATACATAGTCATGGGACTTCACTGATGGTCCACTGGTTAAGAATCCCCCTTGCAGTGCAGGAGGATGTGGGTTCAATTCCGGGTGGGGGCACTAACATCCAACATGTCGAGGAGCTACCAAGTCCACATGCTCTGGAGCCGGCGTGCCACAGATAGAGAGCCCATGTACCACAAGTAAGACCCGAGACAGCCAAATAAATAAATATTAATGATTAGCCTCCAATAAAAAATAAATAAATAAAAAGGAAAAAAATACAAAATAAAACAAGAAAAAATAAAGAAAGAAATAAATAAAATAGAATCATAGACACGGAGAACAGGTGCTTGCCACAGGGGAGATGGCTGGGAGAATGAGACAAGAAGGTGATGGAGATCAGGAGATGCAAACTTCCAGTTACACAGTTATGACATGTATGGTGTGGGAAATAAAGACAATAATTATGTAATGTTTTTATGGTGAGAGATGGAAATTGAATTTATTGTGGTTATTATTTTGAAATGTATAGAAATATTGAATCATTACATTGTACACCCTAACCTTAATCCTAACCCTAAGGCACCCCAGCAAACAAAACATTTACCTTAACATGGGGATGTAGAAACATGAAACAAGTAGTTTACTAGAAAATTTTTGGTGTAAGACTAAGAAAATCGCATAGTGCCATTACATGCAGGTAGGCATAGACCTCTAATATTATAAATGGTTGGTGACATTTTTATAAAGCTTTAAGTAGGAAAAATAATGTTTTGTGGGCGTGGATCCTGGACATATAGGGACCAGATCGTAGTATCATCTTAAACCTGAGAGCACTGGAGCACCAAAAAGCAACATGTGGACCCAAGGTCACCAAGTTGCTATAGAAGTACAGCCAGATATCTTCATGAGAAGACTTGGTCTTCATAGACAACTTTAGCTACAACTGACTAGATATTTAACCACAAAACAAATTAATTGGAGGTCATTTTAAACTATAAGAATTATTATTCTAAGTATATATATATATATATTCTAAGTATATATATATATATATATTCTAAGTATATATATATATATATATGGAAGAGGGCATGGAAATCCACTCCAGTATTCTTGCCTAGAGAATCCCAATGGACAGAGGAGCCTGGTGGACTACAGTCCATAGGGTCATAGACTCAAACATGACTGAGTGACTAAGCATACATATATATATATATAAATATATACACACATTTATATTTATATGAAGTGTCTTCTTCCCTCTTTCCTTTTTATTCTGTTTTCTTTTTACTATTTCCCTGGTGGCTCAGATAGTAAAGAATCTGACTACACTGTGGGAGACCCAAGTTCAATCCCTGGGTCAGGAAAATCCCCTGGAGAAGGAAAGGCAACCCACTCCAGTATTCTTGCCTGGAAATTGCATGGATGAAAGAGCCTGGTGGGCTACAGTCCATGGGGCCGCAAAGAGCTGGACTTAACTGGGCAACCAACACTGTCCTTCTTTCATGCACTTCCAGGCTTCCCAGGTGGCTCAGTGGTAAAGAATCGCCTGCCAGTGCAGGAAACGTAGGAGATGTGGATTCCATCCCTGGGTTGGGAAGATCCCCTGGAGTAGGAAATGTCAACCCACTCCAGTATTCTTGCCTGGAGAATTCTATGGACAGGGGAACCTGGCAGGCTACTGTCCATCGGGTCGCAAAGAGTTTGACACGACTAAGCATGTGCTTGTGCACGCTATGCCCTTCTAGACTTTCAGCTTTTTAAGATCTAACAGTGTTAGGGATATTAATCCAAAGGAGTCTCTTCTTTCAGATAAACCTGGCTTTAAATTGCCCCATATACCTTGACTTTCAGTGATATCACTCTCTTGAAATATTTTCTGTTAAATAAAGTCTGTGCATCATCTAATCACACGATGTTATAGTGAGAGTCTAGTCACATAGAGGTTCAGGCTGAATGACTTGCTCAAACTCATAAACTGATAAGTAACTGAGCAAGAAAATCCTTCTGGTTACGTGCCTGAGAACACGTTTAATGTCTTTTCCATTAGGTAACCCTGATTTCTTTTTCTTTTTTTTTAACAAGAACGCTAAGCATAACACATGAGCATTTTAATTCAGTTACTTTCTCAAAAGAATTTCTACTTTTAGAAATGAAGAAGACAGCTTCTATTACATTCCATAATTTTCAATATCACAATTCAATATATACAGTTGAAAAACATAAATTTGATGTGCAGTTATATCATCCCAAATTATTTTATTACTAACAATAAAAAATAACTTGAACAACTCAAGTTCCTTTTGATTTACAGAGAATTGATATTGTTTCCAACATATCTAAGGATGTGATATGTGTCTAAATCTCTTTCTTTAACATCATATTAGTTTAGTGGATGAAATAATGCTTTGTTTCTCAAATAAAATGCACTCTGAAATTAATTTATTGATATAGGTTGAATTTCTATCCATAATAAACAGTTTAATTTACTTATTCCTTTATTTGAAATTGGTTTGCAATATTCCTCAAAATGTATTATTTGCTCGGGGCTGGTGTACTAGGATGAACCAGAGGGATGGGATGGGGAGGGAGGTGGGAAGGGGGTTCAAGATAGGGAACACATGTACACCCAGGGCAGATTCATGTCAATGTATGGCAAAACAAATACAATAATGTAAAGTAATTAGCCTCCCATTAAAATAAATAAATTAAAAAAAATCATCAGACTTCTGTTTTTAACTAGAGATTCTGATTGGATAGGTTTGGAGTGAGTTCAGAGAATCTGCCTTTCTGATAAGTCACGAGGTGTAAGTGATACTGTTGGTCTATGCACTATGAACCAATGCACCATGCACTGTAAAAATATTGTAAGGATAGCCATATAGTACATGGTTACTCCTTCACTGTTAAAGTGCTGCACTCAATATGCCAGTAAGTTTGGAAAACTCAGCAGTGGCCACAGGGTTGGAAAATGTCAGTTTTCATTCCAATCCCAAAGAAAGGCAATGCCAAAAAAATGTGCAAACACACAGCTGTGATCATTTCATAGGCTAGCAAGATAATGCTCAAAATCCATCACGTTATGCTTCAACAGTACATGAACTGAGAACTCAGAGATGGTCAAGCTAGATTTAGAAAAGGCAGAGGAACCAGAGATCAAATTGACAGTACCCATAGGAGCATAGAAAAAGCCAGAAAATTCCAGAAAAACATCTACTTCTGTTTCATTGACTGCACTAAAGCCTTTGGCTGTATGGATCACAACAGACTGGAAAATTATTAAAGAGATAGAAATATCAGACTACCTAGCCTGTCTCCTGAGAAACCTGTATGCAGATAAAGAAGCAACAGTTAGAACCAGATATGGAACAATGAACGTGGTCCAAATTGGGAAAGGAGTATGTCAAGGCAACGTATTTTCACCCGGTTTATTTAACTTATATGAAGAGTACATCATGCAAAATGCCAGGCTGGACGAAGCACAAGATGGAATCAAATTTGCATGGAGAAATATCAGTAATCTTAGACATGCAGATGAAATCACCCTAAAGGCAGAAAGTGAAGAGGAACTAAAGAGCTTCTGGATAAGGGTGAAAGAGGAGACTGAAAAAGCTGGCTGAAAATTCAACATTCAAAAAACTAACATCATGGCAACCAGTCCCACAACTTCATGGCAAATTGAAATGGAAAAAATGGAATCAGTAAAATATTTTATTTCCTTGGTCTTCAAAATCACTGCAGACAGTAACTATAGCCACAAAATTAAAAGACACTTGCTCCTTGGGAAGGGAAGCTATGACAAAACTAGATAGCATATTATGAATAAAAATCAGAGACATCATTTTGTTGACAAAAGTCCATATAATCAAAGCTATGGTTTTTCCAGTAGTCATGTATGGATGTGAGAGTTGGATCATAAAGAAGGCTGAGTGCTGAAAGACTAATGCTTTCAAAATGTGGTGTTGGAGAAGACTCTTGAGAAACTCTTGGATGGCAAGGAAATCAAACCATTCAATCCTAAAGGAAATCCAACCTGAATATTCACTGAAAGGACTGATGCTGAAGTTGAAGCTTCAATGTTTTGGCCACCTGACACGAAGAGCCAACTCATTAGAAAAGAACCTGATACTAGGAAAGATTGAGGGTAGGAAGAGAAGGAGGCATCACAGGACGAGATGGTTGGATGGCACCATCAACTCAATGGACATGAGTTTGAGCAAACTCAGGGAGATGGTGAAGCACACGGAAGCCTTGCATGCTGCCATCCATGGGCTTGCAAAGAGTAATGTATGACTGAGTGACTGAACAACAAATCTCAAAAAAAATTTTGTTTGTTTTTTTAAAAAGAAATATTAATCATATGATAGTTCTGAAGCCTATTTTCCTACTAGGTGTGAAGAACTGCCCATCAAAATACATATAATTATAATATATATAAATATATATACATATATATTTTTTTTCTTCTTCTTGAACTGCATAGGAAATTCAGTTCAGTTCAGTTCAGTTCAGTCGCTCAGTCATGTCCAACTCTTTGTGACCTCACAGACTGGAGCAGGCCAATTCAGTAAAGTAGATTTAATTATTAAAGTTCCTACTTTTTTAAGTTCTAATATTTTCTTTTTTAAAAATATCATGACATTTAATGAAAGTTAATGAACTGAATTTGTCCATGTGCTGTAATAATAATGCACAAAGATTTTAAAACTTTCCCAATATATGATATTAATATTTCAACTTGCCTATATTCATGAAATGTATCCTTTCATATAAAACTTTAGATCGGATATTGTGAAAGACATAAAATGGTTCAATTACAGACACATGCTTGAGAACCTACAAGAAAATCAGACTCTGAATAAGTTTCCTTTTCAAGTTATTTTTATCAAAGTTCTTTTATTTTCTTTGCCCTATAACAATATAGAGTCAAATGGCAGATTCTTTTATCCTACAAAGAATATGTAAGATTTCTACATTTGGTAATGGTAGATCATATCATTGAGATCAGTTCTACTGAAGGCAATTAAGAAACCTTGACAATATAGGTATTTTTAAAATATGCTTGTAGGAATCAAAGAGCTAACAAAATACTCAGGAATGTCTAGGCTATCTTCCCAGGGAAGAAAACAACACATATTCTGAGATCTGAATCTAGCATTTGGAACTATTTTTCCCCAGTATAAATTTGACGTTTATGAAAGAGGCAGCAGACTACCTGAGATGTGCTTTTAGGAGGTTCACAGGAATATAGGAACAAAATTTGAAAACCAGACTCATCCATGCAGGGGATTTCTGCTAACCCCCACCACCAAAATCATTACTTTGTTACCCTGAAGTAGTTTGGCATGAATTTTCTGTCAGTTAACCAAAAACTAGCTTTGAATTACTTTTCAGTTCAGTTCAGTTCAGTTCAGTCGCTCAGTCGTGTCCAACTCTTTGCGACCCCATGAATCACAGCACGCCAGACCTCCCTGTCCATCACCAACTCCCGGAGTTCACTCAAACTCATGTCCATCAAGTAGGTGATGCCATCCAGCCATCTCACTCTCTGTCGTCCCCTTCTCCTCCCGCCCCCAATCTTTCCCAGCATCAGAGTCTTTTCCAGTGAGTCAACTATTCGCATGAGGTGGCCAAAGTATTGGAGTTTCAGCTTTAGCATCAGTCCCTCCAATGAAAACCCAGGATTGATCTCCTTTAGAATTTATGTTTGAAATTAAAATATGACAATCTTGGTTTATTAATGGTCTGAGACGTCTGAAATGGTGGTGGTTTAGTTGCCAAGTTGTGTCTGACTCTTGCGACCCCATGGACTGTAGCCTGCAAGGCTCCTCTGTCCGTGGGATGTGTGGAATAAGCAAATACATTATATCAGAAGGAAAATAACATTACTTCGAATAAGTTCAATACTTGGAAGTTCAATACTTCAATACTTGAAGACGTGTTTTATTTTATTTTATTTACTTTAATTGGAGGTGAATTACTTTACAATATTATATTGGTTTTGCCATACATTGATATGAATCTGCCCCGGGTGTACTTGTGTTCCCCATCTTGAACCCCCCTCTCACCTCCCTCCCCATATCATCCGTCTGGGTCATCCCAGTGCACCAGCCCTGAGCATCCTGTATCATGCATCGAACCTGGACTGGTGATTCGTTCCACATATGATAATATACATGTTTTAATGCCATTCTCCCAAATCATCCCACCCTCACCCTCTCCCACAGAATCCAAAAGACTGTTCTATACATCTGTGTCTCTTTTGCTGTCTCATATACAGGGTTATTATTACCATCTTTCTAAATTCCATATATATGTGTTAGTACACATATATATGTGTTTTTCTTTCTGGCTTACTTCACTCTGTATAATAGACTCCAGTTTCATCCACCTCATTAGAACATTAGATTCAAATGTATTCTTTTTAATTGCTGAGTAATACTCCATTGTGTATATGTACCAAAGCTTTCTTATCCATTCTTCTGCAGAAGGACATCTAGGTTGTATCCAAGTCCTGGCTATTATAAACAGTGCTGCAATGAACATTGGAGTACATGTGTCTCTTTCAATTCTGGTTTCCTCTGTGTGTATGCCCAGGAGTGCGATTGCTGAGTTGTATGGCAGTTCTATTTCCAGGTTTTTGAGGAATCTCCACACTGTTATCCATAGTGGCTGTACTAGTTTGCATTCCCACCAACAGTGTAAGAGGGTTCCCTTTTCTCCACACCCTCTCCAGCATTTATTGTTTGTAGATGTTTGGATAGCAGCCAATCTGACTGGCGTGAAATGGTACCTCATTGTGGTCTTGATGTGCATTTCTCTGATAATGAGTGATGTTTAGCATCTTTTCATGTGTTTGTTAGCCATCTGTGTATCTTCTTTGGAGAAATGTCTGTTTAGTTCTTTGGCCCATTATTTAATTGGGTCGTTTATTTTTCTGGAATTGAGCTGCAGGATTTGCTTGTATATTTTTGAGATCCACACACTATTACAGTGACTATGCCAATGAGGAGAAACTAAGTTTTAAATAACAACCAGCAAGACTAACAGACAGTAGAAGTAGATCTGTAGGAATTTCAGATACTTGAATTACAAAGGAGATAAAATATAAAATGATTTTGTTAGGTAACTGAAGCATAAAACTACAGAATAATATTTTAATGAAATATTTTATTAAATAATAAAATAGTAATTCTTATCTTGAAATAAAGGTGTTGCCATGCATGCTCGTGCATGTTCAGTCACATCTGACTCTTTGCAACACCATGGATTGTAATCAGTCAGGCTCCTCTGTCCATGGAATTTTCCAGGCAGTAATACTAGAGTGGGTAGCCATTTCTTCCAGCAGAGGATCTTCCTGACCCAGGGATTGAAGCTGTGGCTCTTCCTTCTCCTACATTGGCAGGCAGATTCTTTACCACTGCACCACCGGGGAAGCATCAGCATGAGTATCGCACATATTGAAATCGAGATATTATGGGAAAAAAATCTGAGTGAAATTTTGAGAGCAAGCCACTACCAAGGAGAACTAACACCTGAGATAAGCAAAGATAAAATGGCATAGAAACAGGATTAAACAGCAACAAAAAGATCAGAAAAGAAAGAAGTGCAATGGAAATAGAAACCATGTCAGTAAATTTAAATTAATTATGACTGCCTTACAGTATTCTGTGGAAATTAAATAAAACATTCATTATTGAAATACAGAATGACAAAGACATGTTAGTTTAATAGATTGAGCTAAATATAAATTTTTCATTATCCTTGCATTATTCTGGAACCAAAAGGAATGTACCAACTAGCACTTGATTTGACAAATTGGAAATACATGGTTCATAATAAAAAGAAGAAAGAAATAATTATAAAAATATATGTAACTTACATATCAATAGAGGGGACATGTTAATAAATATTCATAACTAATAAACAATAATCAGCATAAACTATAGAAACAGGAGAAATATTTGTTCTACCTACATATACTCTTCATTAAACAATTAAGAGAAATGAAACTTTAGAATTACAGTTGGTTCCACAGAAAAGCTAATCAAATAACTAGCCAAGTCAAACACTTTTGGGTTTCCCTGGCAGCTCATAAGGTAAAGAATCTTCCTGTCAATGCAGGAGACATATGAAACGCGAGTTCCATCCCTGGGTTGGCAAAATCCCCTGGAGAAGGGAATGGCAACCTACTTCAGTATTCTTGACTGGAGAATTCCATGGACAGAGGACCCTGGTGGGCTACAAGTCCATGGGGACTTGTTGCAAAGTCAGACATGACTGAGTGACTAACATAACACTCAAACACTTTATATCCTACTTTAAACTGTTTAGGAAAAACAGTTATTATCTTTACTAGATATAAATTGCCTAGTCAAAAATAAGTGATTATATTTCGTATTTTTTCACACATATATAGGTTTCATGATATTTAATAAGTTTATATATCTCCATATAAAATAATGTATATGCAATATATTAAATATTTATATCACATGTTTATATAGTCAATATCAATTGATTTATTACATAAATTACTGGTACATAATATTCTATGTTGAGAAAAGCTGTCTCACTAAAATAACTCGAGGACACCTATAATTCCAAACACAATTTTTTTCTTTTAATTTTGCTGGAAACTGGAATAAAAAATATCAAGTAATCAATATGATGTTTGACATTAGCATACTTGAAGTTGCTTGTTCTATTCGTACAAGATAAATGCTGAGTCATTAACTAAAATTGTTCATTAATTACCATGGAAAAAAAAAACATTAATCTGAAGCACTGAAGTGATAAACCAGTTGCTAAAAAGTAATTTTCAGACTATAGTGCCTAATTTTCTCTTCTAGGACACTTTGACCCAAGCTGGGATTTGTGCCATTTTATCTAGCAATTGAAAAGTCATCATTTTTGATGTTTGCTCTATGTAATTGGTTGCATATTTTATTTGTTCTCCATGCCAGAATTCAGTACTTGGTGTATCCAGGTATCAAGAAGCTGAAGGAAAAATAAGACTATACCGTGTCTCACTGTACCTTTGCTTCCTTAACTATTTTAACCATCAATTGTCTCATAAACTAATCAAACTATGATTTAGACCTGCCAGTATAAACTGTTCAAATTTTGGACAATCACAATCCATCCCCACCTCCATTTATATAGATAGATACATAGATGCATAGATATAGATATATATTGCTCTGGCTAAGGTCAACAGGGTTCTATATGTTTCTAAATTTAGGGACATTTTTGTGTTCTTACATTATCTAAATTTTCAGCAATAATCAACATTGCTTGCATCTCCTTGCATCTCAGCATATTCTCATTACCATGTTTTGACAACCTAATATTAGCTTCTCTCTCTGGATGACAAGATGTTTCTCTCTGAATCAGTTCTTTCTCTAACCCCAGTGCTTAAGACAATGTCCAGACAATCAATCACTACATACACACATATATGCATATAGTATTTTCTGAAGGAATGGATAAATAAATGAAGTTCAGTAACTCTGACATCTCCATTTGGAGAGATGGCAAGTATCTTCAACGTTAGTCCAAAAATACCTAGTGGTCATACTTTGTTAACCATGACTTGTCATTTCTATAATTACACCATCTGGCACCACAAGATATTCAAATCCTAGTAAAGGAACCAAATATATTTATTTTAGCCCCATGAAATATAGTGTATTCAACTTAATGTGTATTATTTTTTAATGTTTATTTTAGCATTTTTAGGTTTCTATTGTATTTAGAACAGTTAGCATGATATCTACCCTTTTAACAGCACTTTAATTTCACAGTACAGTATTTTTAGCTACAGGTTTGATGTTGTTCAACAGACCCCCTAGAACTTATTCATCCTGGTCAACTAAAACTTCATATTCATTGAATAATTATTCCCCATTTACCTCTGCCCATAGCCACTGGTGGGCTTCACTTGTGGCTCAATGGTAAAGAATCTGCTTTCCAGTGCAGGAAAAACAGGTTTGATCCCAATGTTAGGAAGATCCCCTAGAGAAGGAAATAGCAACCCTCTCTAGTATTCTTGCCTGGGAAATCCCATGAACAGAGGAGCCTGGTGGGCTATAGTCCTTGAGGTCACAAAAGAGTTGGACATGACTTAGAAACCAAACAACCACAGCAATAGCCCCTGGCAAGCCCCATTCTAGTCTCTGCTTCTATGATTTTGACTATATTAGATACCTCATATAAATGGAATCATACCGTATTTGTCCTTTTGCGACTGACATTTCATTTAGCATAATATCCTCTGGGTTCATTCACATTGTTGCATATTGCAGGACTTCCTTCTTTTTAAAGGGTGAATAATAATATGCTAATGTATGTGTCTACATTTGCTTTATCCATTCATCTGTCAATGGACACTTGAGTTATTTCCATATCTTGGCTATTGTGAATAATGCTACAGTGAACATCAAAATGCAGATGTTTCAAGATTCTGATTTCAATATTTTTTAAATAAATACTGAGAAGTGTTATTGCTAGATCTTGTTGTTGTTCTATTTTTTATGTATACTCCATACTGTAGTCTATAATAGATGTTTTGTTTTGCATTCGTACCTGCAATGTACAAGGATTCTAATTTTTCCTTATCCTGTTAATACTTTCTTTTAATAGTGTCCACACTAACATATGTGAGGTGATATCTCAGGGTGATTTGATTTTTATTTTCCTGAATGATGTTTATTGATGTTGAACATCTTTCATTCTGAAGGAAATTTGGATGTTTCTTGGAAAATATCTTTTCTAGACCTTTGCCCAGAATGAGGCTGAGTTGTAAAGGTGCATTTTATGTTTTGAATATTTACTCATTGTCAGATATAGAGCATGTAAATATGCTATCTCTTTTGGTAGACTTTTTTCACTCAGTTCATGGGTCTCTGCTGTTCAGAAGTCTTAGAGTTTGATGTATTCTCACTGGCTTATTTTTCCTTTGGTTGCCTAACATTACTTAATGCTTTAACATGTGTATATTTTATTTATTTAATTAGTTGCACACTGTATTTGCAATTTACATATTTTTAAAGTAAAAGAAAATGGCTTGTCTTTTGTTTTAGAGTAAGAAATTCAATCTCAATGACTTTACATTTCAAGAAAAAGAGTGAAAGAGAGTCATGGAGGGTGGTGCTTATAATATATAGTGCTTATAATATAAATAATAAGGTTATTTATAAATAATCACTATAGCTTACACACCTACTTCATTATTTATGTAGGCACACCCAGAACACTTTATAATAGGGCATGTTATAAAGACAAATAATTAATTCAACAGGACTTATCATGCATCAGATGCCATTATTAAAAACACTGGGGATACTGCACTGAACAAGGTTTGAGGTGCTCTCTACCATCAATGTGCTTTTGTAGACATGATGAACAGTAAGATACATAATGGATGCTGCTGTCGAATTTTCACCAAAAACTCCCATTGGATTACCTTATCTGTCATGCTACCCTTAAAACAGACTTGAAATGATGTGGGACAATAGTGACAGCTCAGATATGGTTCCAATTCATTATGTGATATGGGCCTATCTTTGCTGCCACAGGGCTTTATATGGAACACAGAAGTCACTTTGTGAAGGACTCAATTTTCTCTGCATGATGTGGTCCCAAATAATTAACATGCCCTCTAACCAAGAAATCTTGATCCCTTTCCATGAGAAAATCAGATGCTTTTGTCAGGGCATGCTGCCTACAATGTGTTCTATATATATATATAAAAAATATATATATATATATAAAATATATATATATAAAAATATATATATATATATTCAGTTCAGTTCAGTCACTCAGTCGTGTCCAGCTCTTTGCAACCCCATGAATCACAGCACACCAGGCCTCCCTGTCCATAACCAACTCCCGGAGTTCACTCAAACTCATGTCCATCGAGTCGGTGATGCCATCCAGTCATTATATATATATATATATTTTTCAGTTTATGGCTAACTTCCACCTTGCCAGGCAAGTTTAGTTGATACTTTCAAGTGAAGAATCCCCTAATCAGCTTCATGTAATGAAGCCAAAATTTTCACAGCTTTTTCTGGCATAACAATGTGTTTGCTCCACAAAAACAACCTCATTTAGTAAAATTCTGACTACAGTTGATATGTGAATAGCTTAAAATAACGGACAGTGTTTCTCTAGATCATAGCCCTAAACACACATTTTGAGACCAAGGGTTCATCTTTACTGTCTTTACATAGTTATCAAAACTTATAATTCTGAAAAATGGATTAGATATTTTCTGAAACAACATTTTTCTTCTGTTAGCACCAACATAAAAGTCTGCAAATTTTTCAAACTTTTGATAAAAAGATAAGACTGAAATGAATCTCTAGTCCAGGTTCGATGCATGATACAGGATGCTCAGGGCTGGTGCACTGGGATGAACCAGAGGGATGGGAGGGGGAGAGAGGTGGGAGGGGGATTCAAGACGGGGAACACATGTACATGCGGGGCGGATATATGTCAATGTATAGAAAAACCAATACAATAATGTAAAGTAATTAACCTCCAATTAAAATAAATAAATTAATAAAACAAAACAAAACAAAAAGATAAGACTGTCACAAATTATAAGATGTCCTTTTAGCGTAGCTGGAGGTTGGTTGCATCGCTGGTTCAGCTACTCAGCAATCACATCTATGTCATTCTTTTTATGCATTCCTTAGAAGATTCTGGCTTTAAACATTCACCTTATAGTATATATTAGTAAGAAAGGGCACAGTGTAAAGATAATTTCTCTCAAAGATTTGCCTTGGGAAGTTTCTTCTTTTCCAAAAGCTAATAAAGCTTAGTTTTCCTCATTACTAGCACTGAATTATAAAACCACCATTAGATTAACCACTGAACATATATAATGGGATTATTATTACTGGCTTCAACTAATCATGATTCAACCCCGAGGGCTGTGTGGGACTTTATTTTCTCTAAGATCTAGGTGTCTTTGTCTTTCTGGAGTAAAATGGAATGCCACTTGCCCAGTAACAAGGTGAGGGCAAGTGTAGATGCAGTAAGTTCCCTGCATACAAATGACTTCTGTTCCAATAGCGTGTTTGTACGTCCAACTTGCAAATGAGCTCAACAAAGCTATCCTATAACAGAGTTAGCTATATAGTGCTATAATAGGTTTCTAATACTTTTTCATAGAAATAATACATAAAAAACAAACAAAAATTGCAGGAGACATTTTAATCTTACAGTATAGTCATTGATGGCACAGATTCTGGTTCCTTACAGGATTCAATTCCTCCTACTCACTTGAAAAAAGGATCCAGTGATGTCTGGGTAGTATTTTTAGCTCTTGTTTTTCTCACCATAGATGACTGGGTAACATTGGATTGCATTCTAAACTGCTGCTGCAGCCCTCCCATACTGTTCTACATTCACATCTTGTGCCTTGAAACTAACAGTGCCTCCTCAAATACGGAAAATCCCCTTGCCATTCTCTGAATCATGAATCTCTTCAGTTCTTCAGCAATACCAGCTATGTCATTGCTGCTTTTATGCTTGCTTCCAGACATCCTGGGCTTGAGATAAAACTGCTGTAATACTGTACTTGGTACAGTACTTCAGAGTAAAGTACAAAAAAGCACAACAACTTATAGAAGAGGTACACATCAGACACATAAACTAACCTACAGACTTGCCAATGCACGTTTGCATCTTTGAAAGTTCGCAATTTGAATGCTCTTATGTAAGGTACTTGGTGTAATAGATTCTGTACTGTATCTTACACAAGCATAAAATGCAGGACCTGCTGAAGCTTTGGGCATTTCTCCAGGTTTAAGATATATGAGTGATTATAACCTTGAGGACTGCTAAAGATGTGAGATAATCAAGAGTATGACTTTTTTCCTATAAAGAGGTTTGGCATTAGTATAGTAAGGTAATAGTATAGGTAATATATAAGGTAATATAGGTAATATATAAAGCATTAGTATAATACGGTAAGCATAAAGATTGTTGGGGAAATTTCTAATTCTTAAGTAGTGAATTAAGCCCTCTTTCACTTCGGCACAGTTTTGTTTATATATTTTAAATTTAGTGAAGAGAAAGCTTCAACATTTTTTTTACCTCAGCACAGTTTAAATAACATAACATATATTTGCATTTTGTTTTTGATTGAATACTGGATTCAATTAAATATTTGATTGAATAGCCTAGTCAATATACACATAGCTATTCATCACAACCAGTTGGTGTTATCTTAACTCAGAATAATTTTAGTTTTATGCTCTCACAAGGTGCAGACACACATATGTTTCAGTTCCTTGAATGTCTTAGGTTTTTTTCTGCATTAGGATCTTATATATGGTTCATTTTACTGTAATGGTCTTCTTCTTATCTCTTTACCAATTTCCATTCAAATCTTATTTCTTCTTAAATGTTCCTTGCTCAGAACAATTTCTCCATTTAATTAGATGCTTCATTTTACTTTTATTAAGAATATTTTAATTATGTAGTGTTATATATATGTTTATTCATTTATTGTTTAATTTTATAACTACTCTGGAGGCTGAATGAGAGCATGAAACATATCTTTTTATATGCCTTACATTCATTATCACATTTAATTCTTATACTTAACTGGGAGATATAATTTTTTTAGTAAAGTGACTGGTTGTATAAGGTTACAGAGCATGACTAGCTGAGGTGCTTATTGAGGTCAAGGGGGACACATAATGGGTAGTAGAAAAATGGAGTTATAAACATCAGCTATAATTATATGATCAGCTACAGAAAAGAGGCATGCAATTGTCGTGTGTCTCTTCCTTATTATATTACTAGTATAATTGTTTGTATATATTAAGCAAGCGTATTTTTTCTCTTTCCTTTCTGTTCCACTTACTATGTAACATAACATGTATTGAATTTACAGAGAATGAGATGGCTGGATGGCATCACCAACTCGATGGACATGAGTTTGAGTGAACTCCAGGAGTTGGTGATGGACAGGGAGGCCTGGTGTGATGTGATTCATGGGGTCATAAAGAGTCGGACACGACTGAGCGACTGAACTGAACTGAACTGAGTATGCCTTTGTTTGTGTTCAGGAAAGTATAACTCTATTGTCTTTATCTGGTGATTAAAGACATATGGGTGTGGAACTTCACAGGCAGTCCAGCAGTTAAGAATTCACTTTGCAATGCAGGTGACATGGGTTTAATCCATGCTCAGAAAACCAAGGTCTCACATGGTGTGGGGTAACTAAGCTGGAGTGCCACAAGTAGAAAGGCTGCATACCACAACTAAAATCTGATAATAAATAAATATTTAAAAGACATATGGTGACAACTAGACAATGGGTGGATTTAATGGTTATTAATTTGATGTGTCAATTTGAGTTGGTGCTCAAATATTTGACTCGGATATGAACCAGTCCATTCTAAAGGAGATCAATCCTGGGTGTTCACTGGAAGGACTGATGCTAAAGGTGAAACTCCAATACTTTGGCTACCTCATGCGACGAGTTGACTCACTGGAAAAGACTAAGATGCTGGGAAGGATTGGGGGCGGGAGGAGAAGGGGATGACAGAGAATGAGATGGCTGGATGGCATCACCGACTTGATGAACATGAGTTTGAGTGAACTCTGGGAGTTGGTGATGGACAGGGAGGCCTGGCGTGCTGTGATTCATGGGGTCACAAAGTGTCAGACACGACTGAGAGATTGAACTGAACTGATGAGTCAAAACTCATTCTGGATGTTTTTCTAAGGCTATTTGTGGATGGAATTAACATTAAATAGGTGAGGTCATAACATTTTATAGGTGAAGCATGGCGCTGGAGCGAGCAGCTAAGAGGAGATATCCCGTGTCCAAAGTCAGAGAAACTCCAGTAAGACAGTGAGCACAGGAGCAACTGTTTGGAGATAACCCATGCCCAGCGGCAAAGGAGAAGCCCCAGACAAATGGTGAAAGTGAAAGTCACTCAGTTGTGGCCGACTCTTTGTGGCAGCATAGATTGTAGCCCACCAAGTTCCTCCATCCATGGTATTCTCCAGGCAAGAATATTGGAGTGGGTTGCCATTTCCTTCTCCAGGGTATACTTCCTGACTCAGGGATTAAACCCAGGTCTCCCGCAGTGCAGGCAGATGCTATAACCTCTGAGCTACCAGGGAAGCCCAAATGGTAGGAAGGGTGAAATCACTGTTAGAATCAAACCCTAATCCTGCCAGAGATACTCAGGGGGCTCAAACAAACTTTGTGTGCACCAGGACCCAGGGACCCCACAGAGACTGAGACAGAACCGTGTCTGAGGATCTCCTGTGGAGGTACAGGTCAACAGTGGACTGTTGCAGGGACAGGGGCTCTGGGTGCAGCAGACTTGGGATGGCATAAGCCCTCTTGGAGGAGGTCACCATTAACCCCACCATAGAGCTGGCAGAACTTACATAGGACTGGGAAATAGACTCTTGGAAAAAAAAACAAACAGAACCTTGTGTGCACCAGGACCCAGGAGAAAGGAGCAGAGACTGACCCAGACTTTCCTGTGAGTGTCCAGGAGTCTCCAGTGGAGGCATGGGTCAGTGGTGGCCTGCTGCAGGGTTGGGTGCACTGCGTATAGCAGTACATGTGTGGGATCTTTTGAAGGAGGTCACCATTATCTTCATTACCTCCAACAGAGTTTGGCCCCCAGGTAAATTGCAGGGAGGGGACACAGTTCTACCCATCAACAGAAAACTGGATTAACTATTTAATGAGTATAGCCCAACCAAGGTCCTTCTAGTCAAGGCTATGGTTTTTCCCGTGGTCATGTATGGATGTGAGAGTTGGACTGTGAAGAAAGCTGATCACCGAAGAATTGATGCTTTTGAACTGTGGTGCTGGAGAAGACTCTTGAGAGTCCCTTGGACTGGAAGGAGATCCAACCAGTCTATTCTAAAGGAGATCAATCCTAGGTGTTCATTGGAAGGACTGATGCTGAAGCTGAAACTCCAATACTTTGGCCACCTCATGCGACAAGTTGACTCACTGGAAAAGAGTCTGATGCTGGGAGGGATTGGGGGTGGGAGGAGACGGGGACGACAGAGAATGAGATGGCTGAATGGCATCACCGACTCTATGGACATGAGTTTGAATGAACTCCGGGAGTTGGTGATGGACAGGGAGGCCTGGGGTGCTGTGATTCATGGGGTTGCAAAGAGTCGGACACAACTGAGCGACTGAACTGAACTGAACTGAACTGAGCATAGCCCCACCCATCAGAAAAAGACCCAGTTTCCCCCTCAGTCAGTCTTTACCATTAGGAAGCTTCCATAAGCCTCTTATCCTTCTCCATCAGAGGGAAGACAGACTGAAAACCACAATCACAGAAAACTAACCAATCTAATCACATGGACCACAGCCTTGTCTAACCCAATGAAACTATGAGACAAGCCATGTAGGGCCAACCAAGATGAACGGGTCATGGTGGAGAGTCCTGACAAAATGTGTTCCACTGGATAAGGGAGTGGCAAACCATTTCAGTATTCTTGCCTTGAGTACCCCATGAACAGAATGAAGAGGCAAAAAGATAGGACACTGAAAGATGAACTCCCCAGATCAGTAGGTGCCCAATATGCTACTGGAGATCAATGGAGAAATAAGTCCAGAAAGAAGGAAGAGAGGGAGCCAAAGCAAAAATAACACCCAGTTGTGAATGTGATTAGTGACGGAAGCAATGTCCAATGCTGTAAAGAGCAATATTACATAGGATCCGGGAATGTTAGATCAATGAATCAAGGCAAATTGGATGTGGTCAAACAGGAGATGGTAAGGCTGAACATTGACATTTTAAGAATCAGCGAAATAAAATGGACTGGAATGGGTGAATTTAACTCAGATGACCATTATATCTACTACTGTGGGCAAGAATCCCTTAGAATAAATGGAGTAGCCATCATGGTCAACAAAAGAGTCTGAAATGCAGTACTTGGATACAATCTCAAAAACGACAGAATGATCTCTATTCTTTTCAAGGCAAACCATTCAATATCATGGTAATCCAAGTCTATGCCCCGACAAGTAATGCTGAAGAAGTTGAAGTTGAACAGTTCTATGAAGACCTACAAGACCTTTTAGAATTAGCACCCAACAAAAGATGCCGTTCTCATTATAGGGAATTGGAATACAAAAGTAGGAAGAGAAAAAACACCTGGAGTAACAGGTAAATTTGGCCTTGGAGGACAGAATGAAGCAGGGCAAAGGCTAATAGAGTTTTGTAAAGAAAACA
This sequence comes from Moschus berezovskii, assembly GCF_049115385.1. Classification (NCBI taxonomy): domain Eukaryota; kingdom Metazoa; phylum Chordata; class Mammalia; order Artiodactyla; family Moschidae; genus Moschus; species Moschus berezovskii. The sequence goes on along the minus strand of NC_142477.1, from coordinate 24,818,155 downwards.
CACTGGTCATAGCAAACACACTCTTCCAACAACACAAGAGGAGACTCTACACAAGGACATCACCAGATGGTCAACACCAAAATCATATTGATTATATTCTTTGCAGCCAAAGATGGAGAAGCTCTATACAGTCAGCAAAAACAACCAGAAACTGATCCAGGCTCAGATCATGAACTCTTTCTTGCCAAACTGAGACTTCAATTGAAGAAAGTAGGGAAAACCACTAGACCTTTCAGGTATGACCCAAATCAAATCCCTTATGAATATACAGTAGAAGTGAGAAATAGATTTAAGGGATTAGACCTGATAGACAGAATGCCTGATGAACTATGGTCAGAGGTTCGTGACATACTACAGGAGACAGGGAGCAAGACTATTCCCAAGAAAAATAAATGAAAAAAAGCAAAATGGTTGTCTGAGGAGGCCTTTAAAAAATCTGTGAAAAGAAGAGAAGGGAAAAGTAAAGGAGAAAAGAAAGATATACCCATTTGAATGCAGAATTCTAAGGAATAGCAAGGAGAGATAGAAAGCCTTCCTCAGTGACCAGTGCAAAGAAATAGAGGCAAACAATAGAATAGGAAAGACTAAAGATCTACTCAAGAAAATTAGAGATACAAAAGGAACATTTCACACAAAGATGAGCACAATAAAGAACACAAATGGTATGGAACCAACAGAAGTAAAAGATATTAAGAAGAAAATACACAGAAGAACTGTACGAAAAAGATCTTCATGACCCAGATTATCACAATGATGTAATCACTCAACTAGTGTCAGATATCCTGGAATGTGAAGTCAAGGGGGCCTGAGGAAGCATCACTACAAACAAAACTAGTGGAGGTGATGGAATTCCAATTGAGCTATTTCAAATCTTAAAAGATGATGTTGTGAAAGTGCTGCACTCAATATGCCAGAAAATTTGGAAAACTCAGTAGTGGCCACAGGATTGGAAAAGGTCAGTTTTCATTCCAATCCCAAAGAAAGGCAATGCCAAAGAATGCTCAAACTACCGCACAATTGCACTCATCTCACCCGCTAGCAAAGTAATGGTCAAAATTCTCTAAGCTAGGCTTCAACGATATGTGAACCGTAAACTTCCAGATGTTCAAGCTGCTAAAAAATGCATAGGAACGAGAGATCAAATTGCCAACATCCATTGGATCATCAAAAAAGCAAGAGAGTTCCAGATAATCATCTATTTTTGCTTTATTGACTATGGCAAAGCCTTTGACTGGGCAGATCACAAAAAACTGTGGAAAATTCTGACAGAGATGGGAATAACACCTGACCTGCTTCTTGAGATATGAAAAAGAGTGCACCAAGGCTGTATATTGTCACCCTGCTTATTTAGCCTATATTGACAGGATAATTATCAATAACCTCAGATATGCAGATGACATCACCTTTATGGTAGAACGTGAAGAAGAACTAAAGAGCCTCTTGATGAAAGTGAAAGAGGAGAGTGCAAAAGTTGGATTAGATCTCTACATTCAGAAAACTTAGATCATGGCATCTGGTCACATTACTTAGTGGAAAATAGATGGGGAAACAGTGGAAACAGTGGCAGAATTTATTTTTTTGTGCTCAAAAATTACTGCAGATGGTGACTGCAACCATGAAATTAAATGATGCTAACTCCTTGGGAGAAAAGTTATGACCAATCTAGACTGCATATTAAAAAGCAGAGACATTACTTTGTCAACAAAGGTCCATCTAGTCAAGGCCATGGTTTTTCCAGTAGTCATGTATGGATGTGAGTTTTAGACTATAAAGGAAGCAGAGTGCCAATGAATTGATGCTTTTGAACTGTGGTGTCGGAGAAGACTCTTGACAGTCCCTTGGACTTCAAGGAGAGGCAGCCAGTCCATCCTAAATGTAATCAGTCCTGATTCCAATATTCATTGGAATATTCAATGGAATATTCAATGGAATATTGAATATTCCAGTATTCATTGAAAGGACTGATGTTGAAGCTGAAACTGCAATACTCTGGCCACCTTATGTGAAGTTCTGAGTCATTTGAAAAGACCCTGATGCTGGGAAAGATTGAAGGTGGGAGGAGAAGGGATCGACAGAGGATGAGATTGTTGAATGGCATCACCAACTCAATGGACATGAGTTTGATTAAAGCCCAGGAGTTGGTGATGGATAGGGAGGCCTGGCATGGTGCAGTCCATGGGGTTGCAAAGAGTGGACACGACTGAGCGACTGAACTGTACTGAACCGATGTGAAGTAAAGAAGATAAATAATCCGATTTGATATAGATGGGCGTCATCCAATCAACTGTAGGCCTGAGTATAACAAAATAACTAACCTCTACTAAAAATAGAAAATTATGTTGGTTGTCAGATGTTGACTGCAACACCAGGTCTCCTGGAATACCAGCCTGCTGGCCTCTCTTAAGGATTTGGATTTTGTCTGCCAACTCAAGTCCTTCAGTTCACTTCAGTCTCTCAGTCATGTCCGACTCTTTCCGACCTGATGGATTCCAGCATATCATGTTTCCCTGTCCATCACCAACTCTCAGAGCTTGCTTGCTCAAACTTATGTTCATCAAGTCAGCGATGCCATCCAATCTCATCCTGTTGTCGCGTTGTCCTCCTGCCTTCAATCTTTCCTAGCATCAGGGTCTTTTCCAGTGAGTCAGGTCTTCACATCAGGTGGCCAAAATATTGGAGTTTCAGCTTCAGCATGAGTCCTTCCAATGAATATTCAGGACTGATTTCCTTTAGGATTGACTCATTTTATCCCCTTGCAATCCAAGGGGCTCTCAAGACTCTTTTCCAACAGCATCTTTGGTGCATTGAAAGCATCAGTTCTTTGGCGTTCAGCCTTCTTCATAGTCCAGCTCTCAAATCCATACATTACTCCTAGAAAAACCATTGCTGTGACTAGATGGACCTTTGTAGCTAAAGTAATTTCTCTGCTTCTTAATATGCCATTCTAGTTTTGACAAAGTTTTTCTTCCAAGAAGCAAGTGTCTTTTAATTTCACGGCTGCAGTCATCATCTGTAGTGATTTGAGGAGCCCAAGAAAATAGTGTCTGTTACTGTTTCCATTGTTTCCCCATCTATTCACCATGAAGTGATGGGACTGAATGCCATGATTTTTGTTTTTCAAATGTTGAGCTTTAAGTCAGCTTTTTTACTCTCCTCTTAAACTTTCATCAAGAGGTTCTTAGTTTGCTTTCTGCCATAATTGTGGGGTCATCTGCATATCTGAATTTATTGATATTTCTCCTGGCAAACTTGATTTCAGCTTGTGCTTCATCCAGTCTAGCATTTTGCATGATGTATTTGGCATATATATTAAATAAGCAAGGTGACAATATACGGCCTTGACATATCCCTTTCCCAACTTGGAACCAGTCCATTGGTCCATGTTTGATTCTAACATTTTTTTCTTAAACTGCATACATATTTCTTAGGAGGCAGGTAAGGTGGTCTGGTATTCCCATCTCTTGAAGGATTTTCCACAGTTTGTTGTGATCCACACAGTCAGAGACTTTAGCCTAGTCAATGAAGAACAAGAAGATGCTTTTCTGGAACTCTCTTGCTTTTTATATGATCCAACAGATGTTGGCAACTTGATCTCTGGTTCGTTTGCCTTTTCTAAATCCAGTTTGAACATCTGGAGGGTCTCAGTTCATGTACTGTTGAAGCCTGGCTTGAAGAATTTTGAGCAATACTTTGGCAGTGTATGAGATGAGTGCAATTGTGTGGTAGTTTGAACAGTCTTTGTATTGTCTTTCTTTGGGATTTGAATGAAAACTGAACTTTTCCAGTCTTGTGGCTACTGCTGAGTTTTCCCAATTTTCTGTACTATTGAGTGCAGCATCTTCACAGCATCATCTTTTAGGATTTGAAGTAGTTCAACCGGAATTCTGTCACCTCTATGAGCTCTGTACATAGTGATGCTTCCTAAAGCCCACTTGACTTTGCATTCCAGGATGTCTGGCTCTAGGTGAGTGATCACACCATCATGGTTATCTGGGTCATTATGATTTTTTTTAATAGTTCTTCTGTGTATACTTGCCACCTCTTCTTATTATCTTCTGCTTCTCTTGCTGCTGCTGCTGCTGCTGCTAAGTCGCTTCAGTTGTGTCCAACTCTATGCGACCCCATAGACGGCAGCCCACCAGGCTCCCCTGTCCCTGGGATTCTCCAGGCAAGAACACTGGAGTGGGTTGCCATTTCCTTCGCCAATGCATGAAAGTGAAAAGTGAAAGTGGAGTCGCTCAGTCATGTCTGACTTTTAGCGACCCCATCGGTTGCAGCCTACCAGGCTCCTCCATCCATGGGATTTTCCAGGCAAGAGTACTGGATTGGGGTGCCATTGCCTTCTCCACTGCTCCTCTTCAGTTCAGTTCAGTTCAGTTGCTCAGTCGTGTCCGACTCTTTGCGACCCCATGAATCACAGCACGCCAGAACTCCCTGTCCAACACCAACTCCCGGAGCTCACTCAAACTCATGTCCATCAAGTCGGTGATGCCATCCAGCCATCTCATTCTCTGTCGTCCCCGTCTCCTCCTGCCCCCAATCCCTCCTAGCGTCAGAGTCTTTTCCAGTGAGTCAACTCATTGCATGAGGTGGCCAAAGTATTGCAGTTTCAGCTTTAGTATCAGTCTTTCCAATGAACACCCAGGATTGATCTCCTTTAGAATGGACTGGTTGGATCTCCTTGCAGTCCAAGGGACTCTCAAGAGTCTTCTCCAGCACCACAGTTCTTAGGTGCATACAATTTCTGTACTTTATTCTCCCCATCTTTGTATGAAATGTTCCCTTGGTATTTCTAATTTTCTTGAAGAAATCTGTCCTTTCCCATTCTGTTGTTTTCCTCTGCTTCTTTGCATTCATTTCTTAGGAAGGCTTTCTTATCTCTCTTTGATACTTTTTGGAAGTCTGCATTCAGATTGATATCTTTCCTTCTCTCCATTGCCTTTTGCTTCTCCTATTTTCTCAGCTATTTGTAAGGCCTCCTCAGACAACCATTTTGCCTTTTTTCATTTCTTCTTCTTGAGGATGGTTTTGATCGCCACCTCCTGACAAACGTTATGAACCTCTGTCCATAGTTCTTCATGCACTCTATCAGATTCAATCCCTTGAATCTATTTGTCACTTTCACTATATAGTGGTGAGGGATCTGATTCAGGTCATGCCTGAATGGACTAGTGGTTTTCCATACTTCAATTTAAGTCTGAATTTGAGAATAAGGAGTTCATGTTCTGAGCCAGAGTCAGTTCCCAGTCTTGTTTTTGCTGACTATATAGAGATTCTCCATCTTTGGCTGCAAAGAATATAATCAATCTGATTTTGGTATTGACCATCTGGTGATGTCCACGTGTAGAATCATCTCTTGTGTTGTTAGAAGAGGGTGCTTGTTATGAACAGTGTGTTTTCTTGGTAAAAATATGTTAGCCATTGCCCTGCTTCATTTTTTACTTCAAGTCCAAACTTGCTTCTTGCTCCAGCTATCCCTTGACTTCCTACTTTTGCATTCCAGTCCCCTATGATGGAAAAGACATCTTTTTGGGTGCTAGTTCTAGAAGTTCTTGTATGTCTTCATAGAACCATTCAGCTTCTTTGACATTAGTGGTTAGGTCATAGATTTGGATTACTGTATCTATTTATATCCATCTTTCTTTTTTCTTTCCCTGGAGAACTCTGATACAGATTTTGTATACAGACTTTTGTAAAACACTGGAAATTGAATATATGATCAGATGTATACATTCCTGCATTTATTAGGAAGATGGTTTAACGATTTATTCAAATCCTCAAAGTGGTTTATGTTCTAATGAAGTGTTAGAACTTTTGCTCAGAAACTTCCCTGTCATAGTCTATTAATTATGTCAGTAAACTGTGAAGGTAAGCCCTTATGGTCTGAATTGATCCAAAATACCTTATCTCCAATATAAGACTTAATGGAAACAATGGCTATATTATATAATCATTTTTCAAGATCTATATATAGCCTTTGTCTTTTGTGATTTTAAAAGCACAAGAGGGCTGTACACTCCTCAATCACAAAAATACTCTTGATTCCAAGGAGAAAATGCCTAGAAAAGAATTCTCATACTCAGGTCAGTTCAGTTCAGTCGCTCAGTCGTGTCTGACTCTTTGTGACCCCATGAATCACAGCACGCCAGGCCTTCCTGTCCATCACCAACTCCCGGAGTTCACTCAAACTCATGTCCATTGAGTCGGTGATGCCATCCAGCCATCTCATTCTCTGTTGTCCCCGTCTTCTCTCACCCCCAATCCTTCCCAGCATCAGACTCTTTTCCAGTGAGTCAAGTCGTCACATGAGGTGGCCAAAGTATTGGAGTTTTAGCTTTAGCATCAGTCCTTCCAATGAACACCCAGGATTGATCTCCTTTAGAATGGACTCACTGGATCTCCTTGCAGGTAGTTCTAGTCAATTCTCAAGTATGAAAAATAAATTTTATGTGTAGGGTATTTGAAAGCTAGAGTTATTGGAAAATATCTAAATCTGTACAATTAGTGAATAAATGGAAAATCACACCTTAAAGGCAAATTATAACATTTATTCACAAAAGATAAATACACTGGCCAATCACCAATGTTCTTTTTTATATTTTCAGAGATTTAAAATATAATCTCCATGGACATTCATTACAATTTTGAAGAAAGGAAGAAATAAAAGAAACATAAATTTTATTATAGTATAATATTTTACATATCTAGTTCCTAACATAACTGTTGAAAGAACTAACACATCTCAAGTGCCTCACATCGTTAACAGTCTAACAGCTGGAATATGCTTTTCCTATCAAGTCCACACAGCTCTTTCATAAATTATTTCCCAAGGCAATGCCTCACTTGTATTGCAGACCAAATCCAGTGGTTTAGATCTTTACCATACCTCCTCTTGTACTGATCCATTCATCCCATCACAGGCTGAAAATAAGTTGTAATCTGTGATCTAGTAACAACAGGTATGTGTGATTTGATTGTTCCTGGAAGACACTTTGGCGTGGATAGAAATTCTATTACCCTTTTCCACAGTGAGATTTGTATAAGTTGTGCACTCCAATATTATCCTTTGAAGAATTTCTGAAGTACAAGTGTGTTCTTACTCTTTTCATATTGGAAATAATGCAATAACAGAGCCTACTTGAAAATATAGAGAAATAGAGCACAGGTTTAAGAAATTGCAGTGCATTTTGTGCCAAAGATAAAATAAATCATTTGTAAGGAATTCATTTTTCATTTTTTATATAAATAAAGTGAAAAAGCAGCTTTACAAGTATCTTTATTTCCCTTGTTCATTTTGACAGGCTATTATTCACCTACAGCTGTAATTTTTTTTTTCTTTATCTTTCTGTCACAAATAATCAAAAAAACAGTGACTAGAGCATTATATTGCTTAGTGTTTCCTTGAATATAGTGTTTCATAGTATTAGTTTATCTAAGTTTCATTTGCTTACAAAACTGAAACTCAAAATTTGTATTGAATTGAAAAAACAGAAAAGAAAGAACCCAACTATAGGATTACAAAAATGAATGTGATAATTTACTGAAATGTTACAAGTTTTTGTGTCATGCATAGGCTTCTTATTGTCATCACTTTAGTTAGAAACTATTCTATGAACACATGTATTGTCAATCAAAATATCTATTAAGCATTTCTTTAATGAGTAGTCTATTATTAACATATTTATTTAATTTATTGGCAGGCCCATCACAATATGTTCACTTACCGATCATATGAAAAATGTGGCATTAGGGTTGGAAATGTGTTCTTCTGTCCTTCATCTTGTTTTTATTTCTAAATACTTCCTAAAGATTAAAAGCATGGATCATATCTCTCAGAATAAAATTTATATTTTTGTTTAAGAGGCAATTTTATGTATCTCTGATTTATTTTGTTGATTCCCTGATTATGATAGAAATATTGATGCTAGGAAACATTTAGAGGAAAGGGCTTTTTCAATAATTTATGTTAATTTTCTTAAAAGTAACTGCAATAAAAATGTTTCTATAAGAATGACCAGATGCATTAAAAAAAACCAACAATATCTTAAGATATTTAGGAAAGACAATATCTTAAAATAATAAATGTAGTTGTTGCATGTATGCCAAGTCACTTCAGCCGTGTTTGACTCTTTGCGACACTATGAACTGTAGCCCGCCAGGCTCCTCTGTCCATGGGATTCTCCAGGCAAGAATACTGGAGTGGGTTGTCGGGTCCTGCTCCAAAAGATCTTCATGACTCAGGGATCAAACCCTCTCCTCTTACATCTTCTGCATTGGCAAATAGGTTCTTTACCACTAGTGCCACCTGGGAAGCCCAATTGATGTAGTGTGTAAACAAAATTAAAGGATATAACTGAAAATTATCAGCTTTTAATCAAAGCAAGTAAATATCAAAGAATATAAAAAAGTAAGATTTCCTGGTTCATTGCCAGAATTTCTTTTAGAATGATATTAATTTTGATACTGTCTACAAATATAACTACATATAACTGATATATGTATACAATATAACTACACTTAAAATGAATTTTATTTTATTCTGTTTTTACTTCTCTCAAATTTTAATCTGACTATATTATAAACAAAAATTATTATCAGATAGTTAAGTATCCATTTTCAGAATGTACCAAATATAAATATTACTCCATCGAGTTTAAACATTATGTACATAGACATAAGGGGGCTTCCCTGGTGGCTCAGAGGTAAAGAATCTGCCTGCAATGCAGGAGACTCAGGAGATGCGGGTTCGATCCCTGGGTTGGGAAGACTTCCCTGGAGGAGAGCGCGGCAACCCACTCCAGTGTTTTTGCCTGGAGAATTCTATGGAAAGAGGAACTTGGTAGGCCATAGTCCATAGAGTTGCGAAGAGTCAGACATGACTGAAGCGACTGAGCATACAGACATATGATTTTTTAATTTATGTTTTTAATTGAAGGATAATTGCTTTACAGAATTTTGTGGTTTTCTGTCATACATCAAGAATCAGCCATAGGTACACCAATGTCCCCTCCCTCCCAAAACTTGCTCCCAACTCCCTCCCCATCCTACCCTTCTAGATTGTCACAGAGCCTCTGTTTGAGTTCCCTGAGTCATACAGCGAATTCCCATTGGCTATCTATTTTACATACAATATTGTAAAGTTCCTTGTTACTCTCTCCATACATCTCACCCTCTTCCTTCTCCCCTCCCCTCATGTCAATAGGTCTGTTCTCTGTGTTTGCTTCTCCACTGATGCCCTGAAAGTAAATTCATCAGTGTCATCTTTTTAGATTCCACATATATGTCTCAGTGTATGATATTTATATTTCTTTTTCTGACTTACTTCACTCTGCATAATAAACTCTAGATTCCTCCATCTCATGAGAACCTACTAAAATGCAATCCTTTTTATGGCTGCATAGTACTCCATTGTATATATGTACCACACCTTCTTTATCCATTCATCTGTTGATGGACATCTAGGTTGCTTCCATGTTCTAGCAATTATAAATAGTTCTGCAATGAACATTGGGGTACATGTGTCTTTTTCCATTTTGATCTCCTCAGTATATATACCTAGGAGTGGGATTGCTGGGTCATACGATGGCTTTATTCCTAGCTTTGTAAGGACTCACCATACCATCTTCCATAGTGACTGTATCAGTTTACTTTTCCACTGGCAAAGCAAGAGGGTTCCCTTTTCTCCACAACCCCTCCAGCATTTCTTGTTTGTAGACATTTTGATGATGAACATTCTGACTGGTGTGAGGTGGTATCTCGTTTGTAGTTTTGATTTGCATCTGGTCCCATTACTTCATGGGAAATGGAAAAACAGTGGAAACAGTGTCAGACTTTATTTTTTTGGGCTCCAAAATCACTGCAGATGCTGATTGCAGCCATGAAATTAAAAGACGCTTGCTCCTTGGAAGGAAAGTTATGACCAACCTTGATAGTATATTAAAAAGCAGAGATATTACTTTGCCAACCAAGGTCCGTCTAGTCAAGGCAATGGTTTTTCCCGTGGTCATGTATGGATGTGAGTTGGACTGTGAAGAAAGCTGATCACCGAAGAATCGATGCTTTTGAACTGTGGTGTTGGAGAAGACTCTTGAGAGTCCCTTATACTGTAAGGAAATCCAACCAGTCCATTCTAAAGGAGATCAATCCTGGATGTTCATTGGAGGGACTGATGCTAAAGCTGAAACTGCAATACTTTGGCCACCTCATGCGACGAGTTGACTCACTGGAAAAGACTCTGATGCTGGGAAAGGTTGGGGGCGGGAGGAGAAGGGGACGACGGAGAATGAGATGGCTGGATGGCATCACCGACTCTGTGGACATGAGTCTGAGTGTACTCCGGGAGTTGGTGATGGACATGGGGTGCTGTAATTCATGGGGTCGCGGAGAGTCGGACACGACTGAGCGACTGAACTGAACTGAACTGAACGATGAGTGACGTTGAGTATCTTTTCATGTGTTTGATAGCCATCTGCACAGACATATAATTTTTTTTAGAAAAGACTTTCCTTTTCCTTTTTTACTCACTTCATTCTTCATTTAGAGGAAAGTTCAAAATTGGAAAAATATCTGTTTTCTTATACAGAGTAGTTTTTTGAATCTATATTAAGTCTTTTAACATAAAATATCTATTTACTTTGTTATTGCTAAGGAAAATATACTTCTGAGCTTGTTGATGTGTTGTAATTTTATATACCCAGAAAATCACCATGCTCAAGATACATACCACTTCTATGACCCCAGTTATTCCAAGCACCTTTTTAGTCATACTCTCCCCCAGAGATCTAGCACCATAGGTTCATTTACTTATCTTTGAAATTTATAAAACTTGTGTCATGTGATATGTGTTTAATCTATTTTGCTAAAAATTGTAGAAATTCAGAAAAAGAGTTTTCCAAAATAGTTGTTCAAGTTTTTACTATTACTAGGAAGTTATGAATTTCAAGCTGTTCTACATCTTTCATAGCACAAGAACGTTCCAAACTTTTAATCTTGGATGTTTTGTTGGGAGGGTGTGGTAGGATAATACTGTTGTACTTTTATCATCCTTGATGACTAATGATGCCAAGTTCAATATATTTCACTAATTGAACATTTAAATGGTCTGTATTGGTTCATTTATATTCTTATACTAATGGACCTTAAATTATTTATTGGGTTGATTCTATTTTTCCTTAATGATATGTATGAATGATTTACCTATTCTGGATATATATTTGCTTCAGACATAGATATTGGGAATCTTTCACCACCTGTGGCTTGTCTTATACACTTACTACTTTATTTCTCTATTTAGGTAAATAGAAAACCTGAAATTTAGTGATCGCTGAAGAATTGATGCTTTTGAGCTGTGGTGCTGGAGAAGACTCTTGAGAGTCCCTTGGACTGCAAAGAGATCCAACCTCCATTCTAAAGGAGATCAATCCTGGGTGTTCACTGGAAGGACTGATGCTAAAGCTGAAACTCCAATACTTTGTGGCCACCTCATGCGATGAGTTGATTCACTGGAAAAGACTCTGATTCTGGGAGGGATTGCGGGCGGGAGGAGAAGGGGACGACAGAGGATGAGATGGCTGGATGGCATCACCGACTTGATGGACATGAGTTTGAGTGAACTCCAGGAGTTGGTGATGGACAGGGAGGCCTGGCGTGCTGTGATTCATGGGGTCGCAAAGAGTCGGACATGACTGAGCAACTGAACTGAACTGAACTGAATTTATTTTTTAACTAATGACATTGAACAGCTTTATTTAGACATAATTTACATAAAATAAAATTCACTCATTTTAAAATTGGTTTGCTGAGTTTTGGCCATTAATAAAATCATAGAGAGAGAGGGAATGATACAGCCTTTAACAGCCATAGAGTAGTTGAATGACTATAGTTGACATAATATAACACTACTTCTGCATATGCTATTGTTCATACAGATCATTTCTGAAAAAAAATATTTTTGAGGACTAGAACAGACTGGAGAAAGAAATGGCAACCCACTCCAGTGTTCTTGCCTGGAGAATCCCAGGGACGAAGGAGCCTGGTAGACTGCTGTCTATGGGGTCACAAAGAGTCAGACATGACAGAAGCAACTTAGTAGCAGCAGCAGAACAGATTGTTAATACAGTGAGGTCAGAACCATTGAAGGTGATCATGAAGGCTGGCTACTAAAATGCCCTTACTGATAGTATGGGCTTCGCTAGTGATCAGCCAGTAAAGGATCTTCCTATAATGCAGGAGATCCAGGTTCCGTCCTTGGGTTGGCAAGATCCTCTGGAGAAGGGAATGGCTGCCACTCCAGTATTCTTGCCTGGAGAATCCTATGAACAGAGAAGCCTGCCTGGCTACAGTCCATAGGCTGGCAAAGAGTTGGATATGATTATTGTTTTTCAGTTGCTAAGTGGTGTCCAACTCTTTGTGATGCCATGAACTGAAAAAGCATGCCAGGCTTCCCTGTCCTTCATTACCTCCCGGTGTTTGCTCAGACTCAGTCTCAGAATTCTTTATGATCCAACTCTCATATCTGTACATGACTACTGGAAAAAACATAGCTTTGACTACATGGACCTCTATTGGCAAAGTGGTATCTCTACTTTTTAATACACTGTTTAGGTTTGTCATAGTTTTTCTTCCAAGGAGCAAGCATCTCTTAATTTCATGGCTACAGTCACTGGTTGTAGTGATTTCAGAGTTCAAGGATATAAATCAGTCACTCTTTCCATTTTTTCTCCATCTACTTGCCATGAAGTGATAGGACGAGATGCCATGATCTTAGTTGAGCTCTATGCTAAGGTTATATATTCTTTTGTATATTTCTTCTGTTTGATCATTTTTATTGTGAAGTATCCCTGATTATTTTTAGCAATCATCCTCAGCTTAAAATCTAATTTTCATAATTAAAATACCTGGTGATGTTGGGTGGAATATTCTTAGCTGTGCTGGTACAACCTCACCCTTAGGCAGACCACGTCTCTATGTCTCAAATGGGAAAATTTCTCAGTGATTTTTCACTTTGTGTGTTTTCATTTCCACCATTTTCTTTAATTATTTTTCACAGTTTCATCTCTCTCCTAGGCTCCCCATTATTTTTTGTGTTGCTAACCTTCATCACTTGAGCTTTAAACATATCATTCTTTTTATCTTCTTTTTAAAATTACTGCCTAATACTTTCAACATCTAACTTAGTTTAGTGATGTTGGATTTTTATCTAGACATTGGATTCTTTTTCTTGATTTTTTTGTGCCATTTTTTTCTTTTTTTTTTTAATTGAAAGCTGGACATTGTATATAGAGTGGTGATAACTGAAGTTACAGGCATGCCTCTTTTTTCTGGGATATTAATGTGGGTAACACTATTCATCTTCCACTGGGGCTTCCCTGGTAGCTCAGTTGGTAAAGAATTTACCTGCAATGCTGGAGACCTGGGTTGGGAAGATCCCCTGGAGAAGGACATGGCAACCCACGCCAATATTCTTGCCTGGAGAATCCCCATGGACAGAGGTGTCTGGTGGGTTACAGTCCATGGGGTCACAAAGAGTCATACACCACTGAGCTACTAAGCACAGCACAATTTAATTTGTCTAGTCAGGAATTGACTGGGTTTTGACTATCACTAACTCAAAGCTTCCCTGGTGGCTCAGAGGTTAAAGTATCTGTCTCCAATGCGGGAGACCCGGGTTCGATTCCTGGGTCGGGAAGATCCCCTGGAGAAGGAAACGGTAACCCACTTCAGTATTCTTGACTGGAGAATCCCATTGATGGAGAAGCCTGGTAGGCTACAGTCCACGGGGTCGCATAGAGTCGGACACAACTGAGCGACGGAACGAACCTCAAAGCAACACTACTGTCAGATTTCTTTATCATTGCCTTTTGCATGGAGTGGGTTCTAGTTTGTTTTCTCAGTGAGAAGGTGTTTTCCTGTATTCTAGCTCTGTCCTCAGCTTTATGCCTTCCCTGCCTACCTACACTTGGAGTGTCTCTCCATGCTCTCCTTCTGCTATACACTGCAATTCCCGGTTCTTTAGTACTTGCTAGCCTAATGACACGGAGAAGGCAATGGCAAGCCACTCCGGTACTATTGCCTAGAAAATCCCATGGATGGAGGAGCCTGGTAGGCTGCAGTCCGTGGGGTCGCTAAGGGTCAGACACGACTGAGCGACTTCACTTTCACTTTTCACTTTCCACTTTCACACATTGGAGAAGGAAATGGCAACCCACTCCAGTGTTCTTGCTTGGAGAATCCCAGGGACAGGGGAGCCTGGTGGGCTTCCGTCTATGGGGTCACAGAGTCGGACACGACTGACGTGACTTAGCAGCAGCAGCAGCCTAATGACAGAGGGCAGTTACAAGGCCTCTGTTCTGCTGGTTCTGGCTCAGTTTTAGGCAGACCCTGTTTCTGTGTCTCAAGAGGGCAGATTTCTCAGTGATTTTGCCCATCCCCAACTGATAAGAGATCTCTCCATGATCTGACTTCACAATGATTTTCGCCCTTCCTCTAAGACAGAGATTTTTTTTTTTTCTTTTCTTCCTTTCCAGGAGCTGTTCACTGCTGCTCTGGGAATAACAGTATTTGCTTTTTGTTTTTTTCCTGTCAGATTTTTAACTATTATGTATTTTTTTCTAGTGTTCATATCTGTTTCTTACTCTGTGACCAAATGTTCCCCCTGTCTTAAAAGTATTTATAATCCTTGTATTTCAGTGTATTTGTTGTTCTCCAAACTGAACTCTAATAATTTCAAGGAAAGCCATTGTCTTGTTCAGTTCAGTTCAGTTCAGTTGCTCAGTCGTGTCCGACTCTCGGCGACCCCATGAATCACAGCACGCCAGGCCTCCCTGTCCATCACCAACTCCCGGAGTTCACTCAAACTCATGTCCACAGAGTCGGTGATGCCATCCAGCCATCTCATTCTCTGTCGTCCCTTCTCCTCCCGCCTCCAAAGCTTCCCAACATCAGAGTCTTTTCCAGTTAGTCAACTCATCGCATGAGGTGGCCAATCACCCCAAATTTCCTAGCTGACAGATATATATGATATTCTTTTTAGATTTCTAGGTCCTGGAGGAAAGCTAGAAGATCCATGTTTTTATATTTGAAATACATCTTCTGATAAAGTACATAGAAAATTCTTGATTTTTGCTAATTGTTTTAAATTTTTAAAATCTTTAATTTGGTTTATTCTTTTCTTGTTTTATTATGCAAATATTCTAATATGCCATTTCAATTTTACTGAATCTTTTAGCTTTTCAGTTTAGTTGTTGGTAAGTTGTAACCGACTCCTTGTGACCTCATGGACTGCAGCATGCCAGGCTTCCCTATCCATCACCAACTCCTAGAGATTGCTCAAACTTATGTCCATAGAGTCGGTAATAGCATCTAACCATCTCATTCTCTGCTGTCCCCTTCTTGTCTTGCCTTCAATCTTTCCCAGCATCAGGTTCTTTCCAATGAGTCAGTTCTTTGCATCAGGTAGCCAAAGTATTGGAGTTTCAGCTTAAGCATCAGTCCTTCCAATGAATATTCCAGACTGACTTCCTTTAGGACTAGTTGGATCTCCTTACAGTCCAAGGGACTCTCAAGAGTCCTCCAACAGCACAGTTCAAAAGCATTAATTCTTTGGTGCTCGGTTTTCTTTCTCATCCAAATCTCACATCCATACATGACTACTGGAAAAATCATGGCTTTGACTAGATGGACCTTTGTCAGAAAAATAATGCCTGTTTTTTAATATGCTATTTAGATTGGTCATAGTTTTTCTTCCAGGGAGCAAGCATCCTTTAATTCCATGGCTGCAGTAACCATCCGCAATTATTTAGGAGCCAAAGAAAATAAAGTCTCTCATGGTTTCCATTGTTTCCCCATCTATTTGTCATAAAGTGATAGGACCAGTTGACATGAACTTAGTTTTCTGAATGTTGAGTTTTATGCCAGCTTTTTCACTCTCATCAAGAGGCTGTTTAGTTCTTCTTCATTTCTGCCATAAGAGTGGTGTCATTTGCATAGCTGAGGCTATTAATATTTCTCACAGCAATCTTGATTCCAGCTTATGCTTCATCCAGCTCTGCTTTTTCATGATGCATTCTGCATATAAGTTAAATAAGCAGGGTGACAATTTACAGCCTTGATATACTCCTTTCCAATTTGGAATCAGTCCATTGGTCCATGTCTGATTCTAATTATTGCTTCTTGACCTACATACAGATTTCTCAGGAGGCAGGCCAGGCAGTCTTATATTCCCATCTTGAAGAATTTTCCAGTTTGTTGTGATCCACACAGTCAAAGGCTTTGGAATAGTCAATAAAGCAGAAGTAGATGTTTTTCTGGAACTAATTTTTTCTGTGATCCAATGGATGTTGGCAACTTGATCTGTTTCCTCTGCTTTTTCTAAATCCAGCTTAAACATCTGGAAGTTCAAGGTTCATGTACTGTTGAAGCCTGGCTTGGAGAATTCTGAGTATTATTTTGCTAGCATGTGAGATGAGTGAAATTGTGCAGTAATTTGAATATTCTTTGTCATTGCCTTTTTTTGGGATTGGAATGAAAACTGACCTTTTCTAGCCCTGTGATGACTACTGAGTTCTCAAAATTTGCAGCATATTGAGTGTAGCACTTTCACAGCATCATCTTTTAGGATTTTAGCTTAACTGGACCTTAGCTTTTATTTGAATTAATTTTTAATTTTTAGGGATTACAACATGCTTCTTTATATTATTACAGTCCAATTTGAATTTACTATAGAAATAATTTGTAAAATATAAGAACTTTGCAGTCATATATTGCAATTAACACATTCTCTCAATGCTATATATGTTACCGTATATTTCACCTATTCATGATCACAGCATAGATTATTATAGTTTTGCTTTACACTACTATCATTCTATTTTACACAGTTGAACAAAAGTATACACGTATAACATATTTTATATAATATATAGCTAAATTTATATAATTATATAAATTAATTAACATATTTGTGTGTATAATTCTTGACATATATGTTATATACAGTGTTATTCATTTATTCCTATTTATTAAATTTACCATCTGGTATAATTTTCCATTCAGCTTCCAGCATTTTATCTATTTCTAATGCACAGCTCTGGTAACAATTTTAAAATGCCATTATTTCAATTTGTCTTTCGAACAATATGCTTACAGAATAGAGAAGATTTTGCCGACAGTAATTTTTGTTTCTACATTTTAAGTACAAAGCTTTTATTTTTTCTGATCAGAAATAAATTATTAATCTGCTTTGGTTTGCTTATACACAATACATAAGGTGCCATCTTGGGTTCTGTGATTCCACTTTAATGTTAATGTGTTCTGAACTCCATCACCTGCCTCCTCAAGTTTAACTAGGTATAGTAGCACTCTTTTAAAAGTACATTTTTCTCATTTCTGTCTATTTTGGTCTTTTTCTTGTGTTTTCAAATGTATGTCTTTAACAGTTGTGTTCTATGTTTAATGTTTTCTGAAAGAAATTGCCCAATATAATCTCACTGTCATTCATGGAATGCCCCATACTTAATTGTATTTTAATTTGGCTCTTTTTCTTGTCTACTCAAGCATTAAATAATGATAGTAAACAAAAATTAGGAAAGCTCTCTCAAAAACTCATATAAATGATAATCATACCAAAATTTCTGATAGATAATGTATGAAAGTGAAAAGAGAAAGTGTTAATCGCTCAATCATGTCCTACTCTTTTGTGACCCCATGGACTGTAGCCTGCCAGGCTATTCTGTCCATGGAGTTCTCCAGGCAAGAATACTGGAGTGAGTTGCCAGCTCCTACTCTAGGGCATCTTCTCGACCCAGAGATCAAACGTAGGTCTGATGCATTGTAGGCAGTTTCTTTACCAACTGAGTTACCAAGGAAGACAAGTTATGTATAGAGCAAGTGATACAACTACATTCAGTAGGATTTTTCAGAGAATGTGGAGACAGGCAAGTCCATATCTGCAAGGTGGGAGAGCAGACTCAAGATCCAGGAAGGCCAAGTTCATCGATACAGTCTGAAGGCAATCTGATAGAATTCCCTATTGCTCAAGTAGAAGGGCCTTATTGTTTTATTCAGGACTTCAACTAGTTGGATGAGGTCCACTCACATTGTGCAGTGTAACTGACTTAAAGTCCATTAATATAAATGTTAATTTCCATCAAAAAACAGCTTCTAAGTTAACAAAATTAATGATTATAAAATTCCAATGTGGAATCCCTTTCATCTAAGATTTACTATTACTACAGTTGGAAAATAAACATAAGAATTGACAATTCTGTTGCAAGAAATGTTTATTTTGATTCTACAATAATAAAAATATCATTTTTAAATAGATTGTCCATGATCTTTAGTTTACAATTTTGTAAACTTTTTGTTACTTCTGGATGTAAGTGTCATTTTAGAATTTTCAAAGGGCTCATAAAATTTTATTAGTCACGTAAGTAGCACTTATCAACTTATCCTTCCAGTAGAAGTGACTTGCATAATTAAAAAGGTGTATATCATTTGCTATCTAATTTATGAATGAAGAATTGCAAAACAGAAAATTTGAACTGTTGTAAAGTTGGACACGACTGAGGGACTGAACTGAACTGAAATGAACTGAACTTGTTGATTGATTGAACATAAGTCAAAAGTTTCTGAAACAAAATCTCAAAGACAAAATGCCAGGTTTTATCTAACTGTTGTTCAAATATTTCTGGTTTTTTTGAACTTTTACTATTTATTTTATTATTATTTTTTTAATTAATTAATTTTAATTGGAGGCTAATTACTTTTCAAGGAAAAGTAAAAGGTGGAATGTCTCAATTTTTACTGGGCTAGAAAAAATTTTTTAAAAAAATTAAAAATGGAGTAAATAACTCACAAACATTTGACATAACAAATCATTTAAATATAACTGTAAAATCAAGGACTGAGAAATCAAGTCAATCATCCAAGTTTTTTTTAATGTAATAATTAAAAATATGTGGAGACCTAAAGTCAAAGTATAATAAATACGTTATTGAATGACTAATATTAAATTTTAATCAGAACATGAAAATTTGAAACTATATTGATAGAAAGTGTTAAAATATTATCAGTATAGTTAATATTATTCAATTGAATTTTCATAAGATATTGGTAGATTGCAGAAAAGCATTGGAAAAAAAAATATCCAGTTAGCATCAAGAGGGCATTTACTTGAAAATCACTGAAGTCAAGAATCTAAAATTTAAAAAAAAAAACAGCAACCAAAAAAAAGAATCTGAAATTTAAATTATCCTTGTAAATCTTGTTTATGTTGCTTTAAACTGCCAAAATTATTTCTGGGCAATAAAATTTAGTCATTAATAATTAATAATCTATGGGATAATAAATGTCCCTACTTGACATAAGAATGGTTTAGTATGAATATAGAACACATTTTCAAATATAATGTTATGCTATATATATATTAAAATTATACAAGTTTAAAACATACAGTATATTATATATAATATTAAGATTAATACTAAATTGTGAATTAATTCGGAGAAGGCAATGGCAAGCCACTCCAGTAGTATTGCCTAGAAAATCCCATGGATGGAGGAGCCTGGTAGGCTGCAGTCCATGGGTTCGCTAAGGGTCGGACACGAGTGAGCGACTTCACTTTCACTTTTCACTTTCACACATTGGAGAAGGAAATGGCAACCCACTCCAGTGTTCTTGCCTGGAGAATCCCAGGGAGGGGGAGCCTGGTGGGCTTCCGTCTATGGGGTCACACTGAGTTGGACACGACTGAAGTGACTTAGCAGCAGCAGCAGCAGCAGTGAATTAATTAAATGAACACATATCACACATGCTAAGCATACGTCATTGCTGCTAAGTCACTTCAGTCGTGTCCGACTCTGTGTGACCCCATAGACGGAAGCCCACCAGGCTCCCCCGTCCCTGGGATTCTCCAGGCAAGAACACTGGAGTGGGTTGCCATTTCCTTCTCCAAAGCATATGTCATTAGAGGACCATTAAAAATATTCTACTCCTTGTTTTAATTTATGTAATTGCTTCATTTTAAACAATGGAATTTGGGCATTTAGAAACAAGATAAAGAGTTGTTATTTTTTCTCTCATTCCCAATTTTACACACACCAGTAAACATACACTGTTTTATCTTAATTTTTCTGCTGTTGAAATTTGTTGCTTCAAGTGTCTAAAGAGGTTAAATACTTCATCTTGAATTATTTTTCCATGATCCTGCTCAGTCTATGGTGCCAAGACATACCTTCAAGAAAAATGATTGTGCATCTCATCATTTATGCCATTATTAGAATAGAGAAAACTGGCTGCAATTTTATGCAGTCATGATTCTAACATCTTTAAAAGTTAATTGAATGAAACTTACAGAAGGTAGTAAACTATCCAGTTCAAGTTATGGGGAATGGTGGTGAGGGAAACCCTATTATCTCAGTTCTTAGGGTGCAAAGGGAGAGTGCAGTTAATGGAATCTAAAGGGAAAAATAGCTGAGAGAATTGACACCCAAAGAAGAGCTCAGGAAATTCCACCACTACCAAACCTTTACTCTGCAAAGAGAGAGCAAGAAAAACATGCACCCAAACTGTCTCTACTCCCAAGCCCACTGAAAGCAAGATGCTAGTGGTGACTTAGATAATGCATCTGTTAGGCCAGCATCCTGGACTGACATCAGGGCCAAGGGAAGAAATGTAGAGTAAATGGAAAATAACCAGAATATATTCCCTGGAAACTCATTTAAAAATAGAGATTTCACAAAACATTTTCTGATATAATTTTACTAGCAGAACTTTCCATCACCAAACTGAGCAAATCATTACATTTCATTAATCTCATTTTATTTTTTCTGATGAAATATATATATATATATGTATATATATATGGCTTATATCCAAGATCCCCTTTGAGCAGCAAGCAAAGTTTTAAAAGTGATTTTTGTAAGTAAACTCATTACAGAAGAATTTTGACTTCCTGTAAATACAAAGGATTTCAGATAATATCATTTATTTTTTAAATATTTTCAAGCAATCTGTATATTTAATCTGGATGCTATGAGTTTGTGCCAAGTCCCTTCAGTAGTGTCCATCTTTGTGATGCCTATGGACTATAAACCATCAGATATCTCTGTCCATGGGATTCTGCAGGCAAGAATACTGGAGAGGTTTGCCATGCCCTCCTCCAGGGGATCTTCTGACCCAGGGATCTCAATCCTGTGTCTCTTACATCTCCTGCATTGGCAGATGGGTTCTTCACCACTAACGCTACCTGGGTGCCATAGGAAATAACACATATACCTACATACACACACTCCCACAGTGGCATAATATGTCTTTGCTTTTGGGGGATAGATAACAAAGAGATAAAATGTTAACCATAAATCAGAATATAGTTTCAAAGTCTGCCATTTCCCCTTTGTAACATAAGGTATGCTAGTTTTTGAGACAAAATTATAATAGAAAGAATAAGAATATTTGACGGTAAGCCTGAGGCAATATAGCAAACAAAGGTCTCATTTGCATATATAGAGTTGTATTAGGGGATGAATATCACAGAATGAATTGCTACAAACAAGTTTCAAAAGTTCTATGACAAAATGACTAATCAAACAAAATTTTCTAAAAATGAAGCAGTGAAAGAGATTGCATAAAGTCTAGTTATAGAAAAAAAATATATTTGCAGGATGTATGGCTCTCATTTTTTTTTATTGATCTTCAGGCTTCCAGAAATCTCTCACCCTTTTTTCTTCCTTGTTCTCTCTCTTTCGTGTTCCCCTTAAATCTGTGGACTGAAATCTAACACTCGTTGTTGTTGTTTAGTCACTATGTCCAAATCTTTGTGAACCCATGGACTGTAGCCTGCCAGGATTTTCTGTCCATGGGATTTCCCAGGAAAGAATTCTGGAGTGGGTTCTAATTTCCTTCTCAGAGGATCTTCCCAACCCACGGATCAAACATGAGTTTCCTGCTTACAAGGCAGATTCTTTTACCGCTGAACAACACAGTTCAGTTCAGTACAGTTTAGTCACTCAGTTGTGTCCGACTCTTTGCCACCCCATGGACTGCAGCACGCCAGGCTGCCCTGTCCATCACCAACTCCCAGAGTTTACTCAAACTCACGTCCGTTGAGTCAGTGATGCCTCTGAACAACACAGGGAGCCCTATAATGTGATGGTATTTGGAGCTAGGGCTTTAGGGAGGTGACTAGGATTAGATGAGGTCTGAGGCCTGAGGCCTGAGTCCTCGTGAATAGGGCCAGTGGCTTTATAGGATCCACTAGAGAGTTACTGCTCTCTGCTATCCACTCCGAGAGGACATAAGAACTCAGCAGCCTGCCACTTGGAAGAACACTCTCATAGAACTTGACCATACTGGCACCTTCATCTCAGACTTCCAGTCTCCAGAATTATGAAAAATAATGTTTTGTTGTTTATATGCCACCAAGTTTATGGCATTTTGCTATAGCAGCCTGAATGGACTAAGATAGTGTATAGGGTCTATCTAGAACTTAAACCAATGTATAGAAAAGATAAGAAATTTACAAACATGTAATTATATTCTAGGTATTTATTTCTTAATCATCTTTTGTTGCTGTTGCTCAGTCATGCAGTTGTGTCCGACTCTTCGAGACCCCATGGACTGAAGCACATCAGACCTCTTTGTACCTCACAATCTCCCAAAGTTTGCCCAAGTTCACTTCCATTGCATCAGTGATGCCATCCAGAAACCTCATCCTCTGATGCCCTCTTCTCCTTCTGCCCTCAATCTTTCCCAGCATCAAAGAATGAGTTGGCTGTTCACATCAGATGACCAAGATACTGGAGCTTCAACTTCAGCATCAGTCCTTCCAAGGAGTATTCAGGGTTGATTTTTTTAAGATTGACTTGTTTGAACTCCTTGCCATCCAGGGGACTCTTAGGAGTCTTCTCCAGTACCACAGTTTGAAAGCATCAATTCTTTGGCACTCTGCCTTCTTTACAGTCCAGTTCTTACAACCGTATGTGACCACTGGGAAGACCACAGCCTTGACTATATGGACCTTGGTTGGTAGAGCAGTGTCTCTGCTTTCAGCACACTGTCTACATTTGTCATAGCTATTCATAATTTCATAGTATTTCATAGTCAGCTTTTACCAGATTCCTTTTGTCTATCCAGAATTGACCAAATAATTAAAAACAAAATTTCAGTTCACAAAAGTGGCAATGTCATTAGACAGTGTGCCCTAGAAATCACTTTAAAGCAATCATGCTGTGCTGTGCTGTCCTTAGTCACTCAGTTGTGCTGACTCTTTGTGACCCCATGGACTGTGCCCTGCCAGACTTCTTTGTCCATGGAGATTCTCCAGGCAAGAATACTGGAGTGGGTTGCCATGCCCTCCTCCAGAGGACCTTCCCAACTCAGGTATTGAACCCAGATCTCCTGCATTGTAGGCAGATTCTTTACCATATGAACCACCTGGGAAGCCCAAACCAATCATAGATACACTGTTTTTACTAATTGGATGAATGAAGTATTCTCTAAGAAAAAGTTTGATCTATAAGAATAGACATCTTTGACCCAAAAGAATAAAATTGTAAGCTCTTTTAAATTAAATAAGGTTTTGAAAACTTGAGGAAAAAATTAAATAGGTGATATGAAATAAAATCAAATAAACATATCATAGAGCAGGAACAGTAAAAATGGGCACCAGACTTCCATCCAGAACTCAGAGTGGGGAGAGTGTTCTTAAAGAGCCAAGTCAACAGAATTTATTTTTTTTTCTTTATTTTTTTTTAAATGAGGCTTTTAATTAATGTTTGACAGAGCTGATTCAAGTTGAACAGACTAAATTTCTTTAAACAAACTTACTTATACTCCAGAGTCCTTTAAAAACTTAATAGCATTTATACATTGAAGGTATTTGATTTTCTTGTAACTAGCACTTCAAATGCAACAAGCAGGAGGAGGAACAAGATGGCAGAGGAATAGGATGGCAAGACCACTCTCTCCTCCACAAATTCATCAAAAGAACATTTGAACGTGGAGTAAAGTCCACAAAACAACTACTGAATGCTGGCAGAGGACGTCAGGCACCCAGAAAAGCAGCCCATTGTCTTCGAAAGGAGGTAGGAAAAAACATAAAAGATAAAAAGCGAGACAAAAGAAGTAAGGACGGAGCTCCGTCCCGGGAAAGGAGGCTTTAAAAAGAGAGAAGTTTCCAAACACCAGGAAACACTATCACCGGCGAATCTGTGGCCAGCCTTGGAAGATCAGAGGGCCACATAACCCTCTTTTTTTTTTAAGATTTTTTTTAAAACCCACAGACTACCCGCCAAATGGTAACTCCCAGCGGAGAAGCAGCGCAGACGCCTGCATACACCATTGGCAAGCGGGGGCTGGGCAGGGAGGAGCCGGCTGAACTGCTTAGAGAGAGGACTGGGCTTGAATGCCGCGAGAACAATTTGAGAGAACTGGGGAGAGCAAAGCAGACTGCGGGATAGCTTCCCCACGAAAAGGCGGAAAGCTCTAACCTAAGACTTGGCCAGTCCCGCTCACAGAATAAAGGACCGAGCAGAGCCAGCCGGCTGCGGTCGGCCCATCCCCCATCCCCCACCGAGACAGGCAGGGAGCGCAGCCAGAGCCGGAGCGGGCAACCGCGGCCCCAGAAAGGCATCTGATACAAACTGCAGACAGGCTTGTTGCTAATCAGGACTTCTTGGGCTCGGGCCGGTCGATATCCCCCTGAGAAGGTGCGCCGGTTGTACACCCAGAAAACTGAGTGGCGGGGACTGGGGAGGCAATAAGTCGCAGAGACAGCGCTCGCCAAACACCTGGTCCCCTGAACTGCTCGGACCAGGGAAGGCACAAAACGCAGGCCCAACCAAGTCTGCACCTTTGTGGAGTACCTGAGAACCTAAACTTGAGCCGCTCAGACCTGGGAAGTGCATACAACCCGGCGCCGGCCTCGGACAGTTCCCGGCAGAGCAACCTAGAGCCTGTGCAGTGTAGACTGGGACAGCATACGTGCTGTGAGCGGGGGCAAACCCAGTGTGGCCGAGACACTGCGAGCACTCCCCACAGATGCCAGAGATGTTCGTCTGCAGCGTTCCTCCCTTCCCAGAACAGGACTGAACAACTGAGCCTTAAAAAGTGTCCACCCACCCCCTAGTATCAGGGAGGAAATTAGACACTGAAGAGACCAGCAAACAGAAGCTAAAACAGAGGGAACCACCTTGGAAATGACAGATAGAGACGTTTAGAGGCTACTCCAAGAATAAGACCAAAAACCAGAGGCAAGAGGCTTAAGCCCAAATCCAGAGGACACCAGAGAACTCCTGACTCCAGGGAACATTAATCGATAGGAGCTCATCATACATCTCCATACCTACACTAAAACCAAGCACCACCCAAAGGTCAACAAGTTCCAGGCAAGACATACCATGCAAATTCTCCAGTAACACAGGAAACTAGCCCTGAGCTTCAATATACAGGCTGCCCAAAGTCATTCCAAACCCACTGACATCTCTTAACTCATAACTGGACACTTCATTGCACTCCAGAAAGAACAAATCCAGCTCCACCCACCAGAACACCGACACAAGCTTCCGTAACCAGGGAACCTTGACAAGTCACCTGTCCAACCCCACACACAGCGAGGAAACTACATAATAAAGAGAACTCTACAAACGGCCAGAAGAGGGAAAGGCCACCCCAAGCAAAGCACTATAAGCAAGATGAAGAGGCAGAGAAATACCCAGCAAGTAAAGGAACAAGATAAATGCCCACCAACACAAACAAAAGAAGAAGATATAGGGAATCTACCTGATAAAGAATTTCAAATTTTGATGGTGAAAATGATTCAAAATCTTGAAAGCAAAATGGAGTTACAGATAAATAACCTGGAGAAAAAGATTGAGAAGATGGAATAAAGGTTTAATAAGCACTTAGAGGAAATAAAAAAGAGTCAATGTACAATGAATAATGCAATAGATGAGATCAGAAACACTCTGGAAGGAACAAAGAGTAGAATAACAGAGGCAGAAGACAGGATGAGCGAGTTAGAAGACAGAATTGTAGAAATAAATGAAACAGAGAGGAAAAAAGAAAAACGAATTAAAAGAAATGAGGACAATATTAGAGACCTCTGGGACAATGTTAAACGCTCCAACATTCGAATCATAGGAGTCCCAGAAGAAGAAGACAAAAAGAAAGACCATGAAAGAATACTTGAGGAGATAATAGTTGAAAACTTCCCTAAAATAGGAAAAGAAATAATCACCCAAGTCCAAGAAACCCAGAGAGTCCCCAACAGGATAAACCCAAGGCGAAATACTCCAAGACACATATTAATCAAATTAACAAAGATCAAACACAAAGAACAAATATTAAAAGCAGCAAGGGAAAAGCAGCAAATAACACACAAGGGGATTCCCATAAGGATAACAGCCGATCTTTCAACAGAAACTCTTCAGGCCAGGAGGGAATGGCAAGACATACTTCAAGTGATGAAAGAAAATAACCTACAGCCCAGACTACTGTACCTAGCAAGGATCTCATTCAAATATGAAGGAAAAATCAAAAGCTTTACAGACAAGCAAAAGCTGAGAGAATTCAGCATTACCAAACCAGCTCTCCAACAAATGCTAAAGGATCTTTTCTAGACAGGAAACACAGAAAGGGTGTATAAACTCGAACCCAAAGCAATAAAGAAAATGGCTACGGGATCGTACTTATCAATAATTACCTTAAACGTAAATGGGTTGAATGCCCCAACCAAAAGACAAAGGCTGGCTTAATGGATACAAAAACAAGACCCCCATATATGTTGTCTGCAAGAGACCCACCTCAAAACGAGGGACACACACAGACTGAAAGTGAAGGGCTGGAAAAGGATATTCCATGCAAAGAGAGACCAAAAGAAAGCAGGAGTAGCAATACTCATATCAGATAAAATAGACTTTAAAACAAAGGCTGTGAAAAGAGACAAAGAAGGAAACTACATAATGATCAAATGATCAATCCAAGATGAAGATATAACAATTATAAATATTTATGCACCCAACATAGGACCACCGCAATATGTAAGACAATTACTAACAAGTATGAAAGGGGAAATTAACAATAATGCAATAATAGTGGGAGATTTTAATACCCCACTTACATCTATGGATAGATCAACTAAACAGAAAATTAACAAGGAAACACAAACTTTAAATGATACAATAGACCAGTTAGACCTAATAGATATATACAGGACATTTCATCCCAAAACAATGAATTTCACCTTTTTCTCAAGCGCACATGGAACCTTTTCCAGGATAGATCACATCCTGGGCCATAAATCTAGCCTTGGAAAATTCAAAAAAGTTGAAATCATTCCATGCATCTTTTCTGACCACAATGCAGTAAGATTAGATCTCAATTACAAGAGAAAAACTATTAAAAATGCCAACATATGGAGGCTGAACAACACGCTGCTGAATAATGAACAAATCATAGAAGAAATCAAAAGAGAAATCAAAATATGCATAGAAATGAATGAAAATGAAAACACAACAACCCAAAACCTCTGGGACACTGTAAAAGCAGTGCTAAGGGGGAAGTTCATAGCAATACAGGCACACATCAGGAAACAAGAAAAAAGTCAACTAAATAACCTAACTCTATATCTAAAGCAACTAGAAAAGGAAGAAATGAAGAACCCCAGGGTCAGTAGAAGGAAAGAAATTGTAAAAATTAGGGCAGAGATAAATGCAAAAGAAACAAAAGAGACCATAGCAAAAATCAACAAAGCCAAAAGCTGGTTCTTTGAGAAGGTAAATAAAATTGACAAACCGCTAGCCAGACTTATCAAGAAGCAAACGGAGAAGAACCAAATCAATAAAATCAGAAATGAAAATGGAGAGATCACAACTGACAACACAGAAATACAAAGGATTATTAGAGAATACTATCAGCAATTATATGGCAATAAAATGAATAACCTGGAAGAAATGGACAAATTCCTAGAAAAGTACAACTTTCCAAAACTGAACCAGGAAGAAATAGAAAATCTGAACAGACCCATCACAAGCACGGAACTAGAGGCTGTAATCAGAAATCTTCCAGCAAACAAAAGCCCAGGTCCAGACTGCTTCACAGCCGAATTCTACCAAAAATTTAGAGAAGAGCTAACACCTATTCTACTCAAACTCTTCCAGAAAATTGCTGAGGAAGGGAAACTTCCAAACTCATTCTATGAGGCCACCATCACCCTAATCCCAAAACCTGGTAAAGACCCCACAAAAATAGAAAACTACAGGCCAATATCACTGATGAACATAGATGCAAAAATCCTTAACAAAATTCTAGCAATCAGAATCCAACAACACATTAAGAAGATCATACATCATGACCAAGTGGGCTTTATCCCAGGAATGCAAGAATTCTTCAATATCCGCAAATCAATCAACGTAATACACCACATTAACAAACTGAAAAATAAAAATCATATGATTATCTCAATAGATGCAGAGAAAGCCTTTGACAAAATTCAACATCCATTTATGATAAAAACCCTCCAGAAAGTGGGAATAGAAGGGACATACCTCAACATAATAAGAGCTATATATGACAAACCCAAAGCAAACATTATCCTCAATGGTGAAAAACTGAAAGCATTTCCCCTAAAGTCAGGAACAAGACAAGGGTGCCCACTCTCACC
Organism: Moschus berezovskii; assembly: GCF_049115385.1. Classification (NCBI taxonomy): domain Eukaryota; kingdom Metazoa; phylum Chordata; class Mammalia; order Artiodactyla; family Moschidae; genus Moschus; species Moschus berezovskii. Next base: position 24,789,498 of record NC_142477.1, on the reverse strand, counting down.
ACTACTATTCAACATAGTTCTGGAAGTTTTGGCCACAGCAATCAGAGCAGAAAAAGACATAAAAGGAATACAAATTGGAAAAGAAGAAGTAAAACTTTCACTGTTCACTGATGACATGATCCTCTACACAGAAAACCCTAGAGACTCTACCAGAAAACTACTAGAGCTGATCAATGATTACAGTAACGTTGCAGGATATAAAATCAACACACAGAAATCCCTTGCATTCCTATACACTAATAATGAGAAAATAGAAAGAGAAATTAAGGAAACTATTCCATTCACTGTTGCAACGAAAAGAATTAAATACTTAGGTGTATATCTACCTAAGGAAACAAAAGACTTGTACATAGAAAACTATAAAACACTACTGAAAGCAATCAAAGAGGACACTAAAAATGGAGAAATATACCATGCTCATGGATTGGAAGAATAAATATTGTGAAAATGAGTATACTACCCAAAGTAATTTATACATTCAATGCAATCCCTATCAAGCTACCAACGATGTTTTTCACAGAACTAGAACAAATAATCTCACAATTTGTATGGAAATACAAAAAACCTCGAATAGACAAAGCAATCTTGAGGAAGAAAAATGGAACTGGGGGAATTAACCTGCCAGACTTCAGGCTCTACTACAAAGCCGCAGTCATCAAGACAGTATGGTACTGGCATAAAGACAGAAATATAGATCAATGGAACAAAATAGAAAGCCCAGAGATAAATCCACGCACCTATGGACACCTCATCTTTGACAAAGGAGGCAAGAATATAAAATGGAGAAAAGACAGTCTCTTTAACAAGTGGTGCTGGGAAAACTGGTCAGCCACTTGTAAAAGAATGAAACTAGAACACTTCCTAACACCATACACAAAAATAAACTCAAAATGGATTAGAGAGCTAAATGTAAGACCAGAAACTATAAAACTCCTAGAGGAGAACATAGGCAAAACACTCTCCGACATAAATCACAGCAGGATCCTCCATGACCCACCTCCCAGAATATTGGAAATAAAAGCAAAACTAAACGAATTGGACCTAATTAAAATCAAAAGCTTCTGCACAGCAAAGGAAACTCTAAGCAAGGTGAAAAGACAGCCTTCAGAATGGGAGAAAATAATAGCAAATGAAGCAACTGATAAAGGATTAATCTCCAAAATATACAAGCAGCTCCTGCAGCTCAATTCCAGAAAAATAAATGACCCAATCAAAAAATGGGCCAAAGAACTAAACAGACATTTCTCCAAAGAAGACATACAGATGGCTAACAAACACATGAAAAAATGCTCAACATCCCTCATAATCAGAGAGATGCAAATCAAAACCACAATGAGATACCATTTCACATCTGTCAGAATGGCTGCTATCCAAAAGTCCACATGCAATAAATGCTGGAGAGGATGTGGAGAGAAAGGAACCCTCTTACACTGTTGGTGGGAATGTAAACTAGTACATCCACTATGGAGAACAGTGTGGAGATTCCTCAAAAAACTGGAAATAGAACTGCCATATGATCCAGCAATCGCACTCCTGGGCATACACACCGAGGAAACCAGAATTGAAAGAGACACATGTACTCCAATGTTCATTGCAGCACTGTTTATAATAGCCAGGACATGGAAGCAACCTAGATGTCCATCTGCAGACGAATGGATAAGAAAGCATTGGTACATATACACAATGGAATATTATTCAGCCATTAAAAAGAATGCATTTGAATCAGTTCTAATGAGGTGGATGAAACTGGAGCCTATTATACAGAGTGAAGTAATCCAGAAAGAAAAACACCAATACAGCATACTAACGCATATATATGGAATTTAGAAAGATGCAAATGATAACCCTGTATACGAGACAGCAAAAGAGACACAGATGTATAGATCAGTCTTTGGGACTCTGTGGGAGAGGGTGAGGGTGGGATGATTTGGGAGAATGTCATTGAAACACGTATGTTGTCATATGTGAAATGAATCACTAGTTCAGGGTCAATGCATGTTATAGGATGCTCGGGGCTGGCATGCGGGGATGACCCAGAGGGAGGATAAAGGGAGGAGGGAGGTGGGAGGGGGGTTCAGGAGGGGGAACTTATGTAAACCCAGGGCTAATTCATGTCAATGTATGGCAAAACCAACCAATATAATATTGTAAAATAATTTGCCTCCAATAAAAAATAAATTAATTACAAAAAAAAATAAAATAAAAAAATAAAAAAGTGGGGTCTACTCCCTCCCCCGAATATGGGTCAGTCTTAGTGACTGACTTCTAACAAATAGAGTACACCAGAAGTGACTTGAAAGGCTAAATCAGAAAAGTTGATATACACAAAAAACAAAAACAAATGCAACAAGCGTTTGAAGCAACAAGCATTTGACCCAACAAGTAAAACTTTCTACAGTTCATAACTTTTATAAATAAAATAAATCAAATGTACAGTGAATAAGTTCTCTGAAATATTTCAATATTTCTGCAGGTTTAGTAACATCGTAAAATACATTTCAACTAAAATTCACAAATCTAAAAACCTGTTAGGGATTTTTAGGCGTTTAAGTTGGGAATGAAGGCCAATGTTACATCGTAATATGCCAATTACAAATAGTACTTCAAATAGCAAATACTACAGTTTGTCCCAAACTTTAAAAACTGTTCATGAACTCAACACTGAACTATTGATGGCTATGAGAATTATTTCCTAGCCTTTTTGAAAATTTCAACCCATTTACGTTTAAGGTAATTATTGATAAGTACGATCCCGTAGCCATTTTCTTTATTGCTTTGGGTTCAAGTTTATACACTCTTCCTGTGTTTCCTGTCTATAGATGATCCTTTAGCATTTGTTGGAGAGCTGGTTTGGTGATGCTGAATTCCCTCAGCTTTTGCTTGTCTGTAAAGCTTTTGATTTTTCCTTCATATTTGAATGAGATCCTTGCTGGGTATAGTAATCTGGGCTGTAGAGTATTTTCTTTCATCACTTTAAGTATGTCTTGCCATTCCCTTCTGGCCTGAAGAGTTTCTGTTGAAAGATCGGCTGTTATCCTTATGGGAATCCCCTTGTGTGTTATTTGCTGCTTTTCCCTTGCTGCTTTTAATATTTGTTCTTTGTGTTTGATCTTTGTTAATTTGATTAATATGTGTCTTGGAGTATTTCGCCTTGGGTTTATCCTGTTGGGGACTCTCTGGGTTTCTTGGACTTGGGTGATTATTTCTTTCCCTATTTTAGGGAAGTTTTCAACTATTATCTCCTCAAGTATTCTCTCATGGTCTTTCTTTTTGTCTTCTTCTTCTGGGACTATGATTCGAATGTTGGAGCATTTAACATTGTCCCAGAGGTCTCTAATATTGTCCTCATTTCTTTTAATTCGTTTTTCTTTTTTCCTCTCTGTTTCATTTATTTCTACAATTCTATCTTCTAGCTCGCTTATCCTGTCTTCTGCCTACTGTTTGTTCCCTCGAGAGTGTTTCTGATCTCATCTATTGCATTATTCATTGTATATTGACTCTTTTTTATTTCTTCTAAGTCCTTATTAAATCTTTCTTCCATCCTCTCAATCCTTTTCTCCAGGTTATTTATCTGTAACTCCATTTTGCTTTCAAGATTTTGAATCATTTTCACCATCAAAATTTGAAATTCTTTATCAGGTAAATTCCCTATATCTTCTTCTTTTGTTTGTGTTGGTGGGCAATTATCTTGTTCCTTTACTTGCTGGGTATTTCTCTGCCTCTTCATCTTGCTTATATTGCTTTGCTTGGGGTGGCCTTTCCCTCTTCTTGCAGTTTGTGGAGTTCTCTTTATTATGTAGTTTCTTCGCTGTGTGTGGGGTTGGACGGGTGACTTGTCCGGGTTCCCTGGTTAGGGAAGCATGTGTCGGTGTTCTGGTGGGTGGAGCTGGATTTCTTCTCTCTCCTTTAGAAGACAATGGGCTGCTTTTCTGCGAGCCTGATGTCCTCTGCCAGTATTCAGAAGTTGTTTTGTGGACTTTACTCCGCGTTCAAATGTTCTTTTGATGAATTTGTAGGGGAGAGAGTGGTCTCACCGTCTTATCCCTCCGCCATCTTATTCCTTCCTCCCCAGAACACTGGATTCTTATATTCCACTTGGTCGTGGAGTATCTCTTCCCAGCTGTTCCAGCAAGGTGCAGCCGCTGTACCTTACCTTGGACGAGGGGTATCTCCTCAAGGCCGCCCCTCCTGCTTTGAATGTGGATCAGCTCCTCTCGGCCCTCCGGTGCCCAAGCAGCCACCGCCTCCTGGACGTGGTACAGCTCCTCTCGGCCACCGCCCTAACCCTGGGCGCGGGGCAGCTCCTCTCAGCCACGATTCTGCACGTGGTCGGGTGCGCCGGAGCCGGGCGTCTCTCGCATCTGCGCTGCTGGAGCCGGGCGTCTCTTGCGTCTGCACCGCCGGAGCCGGGCATCTCTCGCGTTTAAGTCAACAGAATTTAAAACAAGCATCCAACCAAATCACAAATCCAATGTGAAGATGGAATAAAGACATTTTCCGATGTGCAAACAGTGAAAAATTATATCACTAAGACCTTGCTTTGGGCAGGTTAATTGAAGTGGTGTCTTAGTCCATCTCAGCTTCCATAAAAATATACAGTAAACAGGGTGGCTTATAAATTATTACGTTTTATTTCCTACATTTCCGGAAGGTAGGAAGTGCAAGATCAAGACTTCAACAGATTTGGTGTCTGATGGGGTACCACTTATTCACTGACAGACCTCTTCTCACTGCAACCTCTCATGGCAGGAGAAGCCCTGGCTCTCTCACACATTTTTTTTTTTTATGAGGACACTAACCCCATTCAGAAGAGCTCCACCTTTAAGATTTCATCACATTCTATTATAGTCACCTCCCAAAGGCTCCACCTCAGAATACTAAAACAATGAAGGTTAGGATTTCAACAGATGAATTTGGGTTGAGAAGGCACATGGACAGAAACATTCAGTCTATCGCAGATGGATTGCAGCACAATCAGTGAAGCAAGTAGGAGGAACACAAGAAGCTCAGGAAAAAAGGATTCAAAGTGACCTGAGAATTTTGTACTGGACAGTATAAATCACAAATCTATCCAGGGAAGTTCCAGAGTGGTCTGAAATGTCAAATCAGAAAGCTGAGGTTTACCACTTCAAATGAAGAGAAATTCGCAAAGGGTACACCAGACAAGCTCAGTACAGAGGTCAGGATGCTAAGCTTCCTGCTACCACAAACTAGTTGAGTGAGTTTTTTAAAGTAAATTTACCTTTAAGTATCACAGTCAGGACTGGACTATAAACAACCAGAAAAACCCTCAAAAGCTGAAGAGAGGATTAAGCCAGGTCCTGCCAGGGACAGCATGAAGATGCTCAGGACAGGCAGAGGATCAGCAACACCAGGAAGACATTTTCGATGTGCACAGTGTAGTCTGGGGTTAAGGGGTGAAGTTTATATTCTAATATGTAAAAATTAGTACTGAGAAATTAAATTGTTAGTCACTGATTAAGGAAAGGAAATCATTCCCTGACTAAGCATCTATTCTCAATGATCTGAAAAAATTCATAATGGAAGAGCTAGATACTATCTAAAAATTCTGTTTCATTATAGACTGTGTGAAAAAATATATTTGCAAGTTTATACCCTATTGTGGTGTTTTAAAAATGTAAGGCAGTTATAGGTGAGGGTGACTCAGTGGTAATGAATCAGTCTACCAATGCAGGAGACACAGGAGACTTGGGTTTGATCCCCTGGAAGAAGAAATGGCAACCCTCTCCAGTATTCCTACGTGGAAAATTCCCTGAACAGAGCCTAGTGGGCTACAGTCCATGGGGTTGCAAAGAGTCAGATATGACTTAGCGGCTGAGAACACACATAGGTGCAATAGCTAAATTTACTTCACATTTAAATTTGTCAGTGGACAGAAATGCAGCTATTTGTCTTTCTTTACACTGTAGCACTTTGGGAGGGTCCTTTGTGCATGCTATATTATTCACTTCTCCCAGAAACATGTATCTTTCTATGTACAGGGTTTCTGACTGTCATTTTGGCACAGATTAATTTTTAACATCATATAAGAAAGTACAGAGTTGAAACTTCTCTTGTTTTTCCCTGCCTTTTTGTGTTTTCTAACAACAGAGCTGTCAAGTATGATTGGTAATATTCACAAAAACATGATTTGTTCATGTTTTCTAAACTCAACTCAACCTGCATTGTTGCTCAACAACACTTTATTAATTCTTATTGTATCTTCCAGAGCAGGGCTATCCTCAGCATGAATTAAGTAGTTCCCCTCCATTCTGTTATGATTTGGAAAGACTGAAAACACATATTTTAACCCTAACCTTTCTGCTTATCTTTTCTCTAACATTTCCTTTCCTCCTCCAGAGAGAGACCGAGAAACAGAGAGAGAGAATCTCTTCCTTTTCAGTAAATACATGTATTAATCTGAGTCAATCCAAAGCCATCTCTTTGGATGTGTACTCTGTTGTTATTCAGTCTCTAAGTCATGTCTGACTCTTTGTGACCCCGTGGACTGCTGCATGCCAGGCTTCCTTATCCTTTACTGTCTCCAGAGCCTTCAGTCTTCCCTAGTATCAGTATTTTCCAATGAGTTTTTCTTCCCCTCAGGTGACTAAAGTACTGGAGCTTCAGCTTCATCATGCATGCATATATTGGGTATTTACTGTGCTTTAGATATTCAGTTCAGTTCAGTCGCTCAGTCGTGCCTGACTCTTTGCGACCCCATGAATCACAGCACGCCAGGCCTCCCTGTCCATCACCAACTCCCGGAGTTCACTCAAACTCATGTCCACAGAGTCGGTGATGCCATCCAGCCATCTCATTCTCTGTTGTCCCCTGTGCTTTAGATATTAGTCTACCAAAATAATGAAACAAGTATAGAGAAAAGAGAGAACAATCCCTGCCTTAATAGTTTAACATTTTAGCTCTACACTTTCCAAGATGATAGCCACTGGTCATGGGTGGCTATGTAAATTACAAATAAAAATAAGTTAGATAAAATTTTGATGCATATTCTCAGTCTCATTCTATCTATATTTTTAAAATACATATGTGGAAAATTAAAATATACATCATATAATGTACTACCATGGGGGAAAATAAAACATGGGAAAGTTACAGAAAGCATGGGAATGAGGTATAGTCTCTTTTAAAATGATGTACATATGTGCTTAGTCACTTCAGTCACATCCAACTCTTTGTGACCCCATGGACCATAGTCCACCAGGCTCCTCTGTCCAAGGGATTTTTCCCAGCAAGAATACTGGAGTTGGCTGTCATGCCCTATTCCCAGGGATCTTCTCAACCCAGGGACCAAATTCTGTCTCCTGCATCTTCTGCACTGCAGGTGGATTCTTTACCACCTGACCCATCGTGGAAACCTTTATAAAGGTATTCAGGGGGAATTCTGTTTAAATTTGGGTATAGACAAAGATGGGAGCAAGCTATGTACCTATGATGAAAGAGGGTATTAAGAAGAGAGATTGCCGACTATAAAGGTTCTAAGCTATGAGCATGCTTAATTTATACCAAAAAGAGCATGGGGACTTGCGTGTCTGAATAAGAGTAATAATAGGAGAAGTAAAGAAAAGGCTTTGTAGCCGTGGCAACTGTGAGAAGTGTTCAGATATAAAATATATTCTGAACAAGGAGCCAACAACATATGCTGATGGAATTATTGTGAGGTGTGTTCAATGACTTCAAGATCTAGGGTAGTGTATCTGTAAATTTAAAGGAGAGAGATTGAAAGATAAGCAGGCTTTTACTGGGGTGTTCCAATTAGAATATGGGTTTGGGTCCTGTTAATTGTGAAAGACCTATTTAAGATCCAATCAAAGAAGCTGCTGCTGCTAATTCGCTTCAGTTGTGTCCAACTCTGTGTGACCCCATAGACGGCAGCCCACCAGGCTCCTCCATCCGTGGGATTTTTCAGGCAAGAGTACTGGAGTGGGTTGCCATTGACTTCTCCAATAAAAGACGCTAAATAGTGCTAAAAATACATATTTAAGAAAAATATTTTTTAAAAAGATATATTGTTAGAGTACAGGAGATAAAAATGTAGGACTTGCTAGCCAATTAAAAGCACCTCAAGGTATTTAATGGAAAATATCATGCAGAGATCAGTAAAATGGAGAATTCCAAGAACTGAGTCCTGGATCTCTCCAGATTTTTTCCAGGATATCAAAAAAGAATTCTAATACTTTTGGACAAAATCAAGAGTGTTTGTTTTCTTAAAGTCTGATGAAGAAAGAATTTTTAAGAAACTGATAAACAGGTCCCGATACCTGGAAAGACTGAAGGCAAAAGAAGAAAGTGGTGGCAGAGGATGAGATGGTTAGATAGCATCACCGAATCAATGGATATGAATTTGAGCAAACTTTGGGAGACAGTAGAGGACAGGGAAGCCTAGGGTGCTGCAGCCCATGGGGTCACAAAGATCTGGACATGACCTAACAAGTGAACAACCAACCTTTACCAAATGTTGCTACAAGGTCAAGTGAAATGAATGTAGGAAACTGATCATTGAACTTAACATGCATGTGTACTGAGTTGTGTCTGACTCTTTGTGACTCTATGGACTGTAGCCTGCCAGGCTCCTCTATCCATGGGATTCTCCAGGCAAGAATACTGAAGTGGGTTGACATTTCCTCCTCCAGGGGATCTTTCCAACACAGGGATCAAACCTGGGTCTCCCGCATTGCAGGTGAAATCTTTAGCATCTGAGTCACAGGGAAGCCCATGGTTCACCATAGGTAGCTCCAATTTCTAGGTAAAACCATCAATTGCAATAGATTCTACCTTTTCAAAACTATCACATAAGTTTCCTTATTTTTCTAGTTTCATCTCTGCTATCAGTGTATATCAACTCCAAAAGTTCAGTTATACATGTTCATATAAGCCTTTGCATCCCCTCATCTCATTCAAGAGAGACTTAGCTCCAAGTCACCATTTTACCCCAGCTGTATTAATTATCAAAATGAAGTTTTCTATCTTGTCATTCTCACTAGGAAAAATCTATTATTTATGCCATGTACCAAATAAAGTGCAATTCCATTTCACTTTGACTGCATTTTTCCATTGAATATATTCAATAGATTATTTTTAATGTCCTCCAATTGATTATACACATCAACTCTAGGCCTATCATCTCTCTCTACAAACCATTTCGTGAAATAGTTACCTTTGAACACCGGCTATATTTCCTCACTATCTTTCTCTCCTCAACCCAGAAAAGTATGTTTTCTTTCTATAACCTCTCTGAAATAACACTTCTAAAATCTTCATTGATTTTTCCACGTGAAAAACTAGTAGTTAGTATCCTTTTACTTGCTCTGTCAGCATTTATTGTGCTTGTTGCCACTATTTTGAAATGATTCTGTGATGTCACACTCTAGATGTCACACTTTCTATGAACATTCATTTATTCTTTCTTAATCTCTTCTCAGTCTTACCCACAGTATTGATCAGTATATTAGGAGTACATTTTAACTTTTACATTGATCCCTAGCAAAGTACCATTACTGCTTTCACATCAATAATTACTTGTGTAAAGATCACACACAAAGTTCTATATCCAGTTTAACCTCATTCTTTGAAATGGCAATTCTGCATCTTTATTGAATATCTATTTCAAAGGAACACCACAGGTACTAAAAATGAGTTTATAGTCTCCATACTTGGAAGAATTTTATTTCCCAACCTTGCCTAAATTCTCTATCACTGGGGATAAAACCACCTAAATATCACAATTCAGCAACAAAGAGTAGCTGTGGATAGCTTTTTCACTTTAATTTATAATTCTCCACAATACACTTTCCATTCTACATCTTAAATATTTCTTCAATTAGTATGAAGGTGTCTGTGTCCAAAACACTTATTTGGAGCAATCCTTAGCTCTCTTCTGGTCCACCGTAGGAACATTTTCATTTTCTTCCTTCCAAATCTTTTGCCCCTGCAATTTTTTTTTACTTAATAATGTGTTTAATTTTTAAAATGAAGTTCTGATAGCAATAAAACAAAATTTTCTCTTATTAGTCACTTGACTAACTACGCTTTAATTTTAGGATAAAGAACAAACTCACTTAAAAAAAAACAAAAAAAACCTGCAACATCTGGGATAATATCTTCCTACTTCCCCTATAGTTGGAGAACACCTGTATCTCAGTGGAGCAGCCACGCTGGCCTTACATTTCACACAAGCAAGTACACTCTTTTGTCCTCCTTTCATCACTATCCTTCTGAACTACTTTTTTTTTTTTTCTTCAGGAAATTCTTCATTACTCCATCAGATGAAGTCAGATTTTATATAATACATTTTCCAGAACTGTACACCTGCCTATCACAGCTTTCAATTGTAATAATTGTAAGTTCAGACATTTGTATGTAATTATGTCACTTGTTTCTATTTCCTCTAGACTATGCAGTCTCAAGACCTGATGTTTCTTACAACATGAAGTATGGATTTTCAGTGTGTAATATGGTCTCTGGAATTATAACCCCAAATGAATCATTTGTAGAATTAATCAGTTAAATTCTGTCAATTAAATTGGTCTACAGTTTGATTCTGGGCTTCCCTAGTGGCTCACCTGGTAAGGAATCTACCTGCAATACAGGAGACCTTGGTTCAATCCCTGGGTTGGGAAGATCCCCTGGAGAAGGGAAAGGCTACCCACTTCAGTATTCTGGCCTGGAGAATTCCACGGACTGTATAGTCCATGGGGTCACAAAGAGTCAGACACGACTGAGCGACTTTCACAATTTGATTCTAAGGGCTTCCCTGGTGGCTCAGTGGTATAGACTCTGCCTACAAATGCAAGAGAGGTGGATTCAATACCTAGGTCAGGAAGATCCCCTGGATAAGGTAATGGCAACCCACTCCAGTATTCTTGTCTAGGAAATCCCATGGAAAAGAAGTCTGGCAGGTTCATGTGGTAGCAAAATATCAGACAAGACTTAGTGACTAAACAACGATTTAATTCTAAACTACTTTTATGACTTTATAGATTATAATTTCTAAACATTTTCTCAACCTAACACTTTATTTAAAAAATAACATTTTTTTGACTTGCTATTTCTAATGGTGTTTCTTTTACACATTTTTCTGAATACTTCATGCTGTTTCCCTGACCATGGGGCCCTCCAACCCAATTTTCCATTTAGCTTTTGAAGTTGTACACAAATTTGAAAGCTTACCTTGAAAAATTTCTCATTAATATAATATTTCCTTCCTTTTAGTTTCCTGATATTAAAAAAATATATTTTCAAAGGCACTTAAAATCTCTATTGCATTATAGCAACTTGTATATTTTCTTACTTTTGTCCCCAAAGCGATTGCAAACATCATCTGAGCAAGGATACTGTTTCCATTTGCTTCCTATCCTTGCAACATCTGACTCAGTGTTTTGATGGTTGAAGTCAATAATTGTTTGTTTGTTTTAAGCTGGAACATGCAAGGTCACAGAGAATAGGCAAGTGTCAGAATCCATGTCACCTCATCCCATTAAGATATAAATAAATCTTTCATGAAAATTTGTTGACAATTCAATGAACAGCCTCTATTATTTAAAATGCAACTTTTAGCAGATGTGAAACCTAGGAGTACATGGCAATAACAATTCTTAACATTTATTTTTCAATTAAATAAAAAAGCCTAAATATATTTTCATCTTTTAGGCTTAGATTTGGAGAGTTGCCTAATACTTCTCTACATGGTTGTAATCTTGGTACATTACATAAGTCATACTTCAGTTAGGCGTGATAATTTTAAGCAATGCTACTCTTCAGAATCAAAGACTTACAGTACATCCTTAAGACATCAATTTACAAAATGGTAGTAATGATATTTCTTTCATTTTGCTTAGACTTATTGATTTACATTTTATATGGACATAAAGATTAATATTTCTCAAGTTCTGGATAGAGATACACATGCTGTTCAATAACTTTTGAAGTGCATTTTAGCACATCTATATCGGCTCATAAATTATATAATATTTTTGATATTTATAACTGAAAAAGTAATTCCTTCTTTCAACTGAACACACACACTTAACAATCCTCTGCTTTGAAAAGATAACTTGTAAAGTATAACTAATTTTCTGAAATGAATATTCATTGATTTTTTAATTTTCACTTTAAATCTAATGTTCTTTTTTTTAATTACAAAAATTACATGGGAAATGTCTAGAAAGGAAAGATATACCCACTTGATTGCAAAGTTGTAGAGTTACAAAGAATAGCAAGGAGAGTAAGAAAGTCTACCTCAGTTATCAATGCAAAGAAATAGAAGAAAACAATAAAAAGGGAAAGACTAGTGATCTCTTTAAGAAAATAAGAGATACGAAGAGAACATTTCATGCAAAGATGAGCAAAATAAAGGACAGAAATAGTATGGACCTAACAGAAGCAGAAGATATTAAGAAGAGGGGGCAAGAATACACAGAACTGTACAAAAAAGATCTTCACAACTCACATAATCATGATGGTGTGAACAGTCACCTAGAGCCAGACATCCTGCAATGTGAAGTCAAGTGGGCCTTAGGAAGCATCACTATGAACAAAGGAGGTAGAAGTGATGGAGTTCCAGCTGAACTATTTGAAATTCTAAAAGATGATGCTGTGAAAGTGCTGCACTAAATATGCCAGATAATTTGGAAAACTCAGCAGTGGCCACAGGACTGGAAAAGGTCAGTTTTCATTCCAATCCCAAAGAAACACAATGCCAAATAATGTTCAAACTACTGCACAATTGCACTCATCTCACCCGCTAGCAAAGTAATGCTCAAAATTCTCCAAACCAGGCTTCAACTGTACGTGAACCATGAACTTCCAGATGTTCAAGCTGGATTTAGAAGAGGCAGAGGAAGCAGAGATCAAATTGCCAACATCTGTTGTATCATCAAAAAAGTAAGAGAGTTCCAGAAAAACTTGTACTTCTGTTCTATTGACTATGCCAAAGCATTTGACTGTGTGGATCACAAAAAACTGTGGAAAATTCTTCAAGAGATGGGAATACCAGACTACTTGAACTGCCTCCTGAGAAATGTGTATGCAGGTCAAAAAGCAACAGTTAGAACTGAACATAAAAAAATAGACTGGTTCCAAATCGGGAAAGGAAGTATATTGACAAGGATGTATATTGTCACCCTGCTTATTTAACTCATATGCAGAGTATATCATGAGAAATGCTGGACTGGATGAACCACAAGCTGGAATCAAGATTGCTAGGGGAAATATCAATAACCTCAGTTATGCAGATGACACCACCCTTATGGCAGAATGTGAAGAACTAAAGAGCCTCATGATGAAAGTGAAAGAGGAGAGTCGAAAAGCTGGTTTAAAGCTCAACATTCAGAAAACTAAGATCATGGTATCTGGTCCCATTACTTCACAGCGAAACAGTGGAAACAGTGACAGACTTTATTTTTCTGAGCTCCAAAATCACTGCAGATAGTGACTGCAACCATGAAATTGAAAGATGCTTGCTCCTTGGAAGAAAAGTTATCAACAGCCTAGTCAGCATATTAAAAAGCAGAGACATTACTTTGCCAACAAAGGTCCGTCTATTCAAAGCTATGGTTTTTCTAGTAGTTATGTATGTATGTGAGAGTTGTACTATAAAGAAAGCTGAGCACCAAAGAATTGATGCTGTTGAACTGTGGTGTTGGAGAAAACTCTTGAGAGTCCCTTGGACTGCAAGGAGACCCAACCAGTCCATCCTAAAGGAATCAGTCCTGAATATTCATTGGAAGGATTGATGCTCAACCTGAAACTGAAATATTTTGGCTACCTGATGCAGGGAACTGACTCATTTGAAAAGACCCTGATGCTGGGAAAGATTGAAGGCAGGAGGAGAAGAGGACGACAGAGGATGAGATGATTGCATGGCATCACCGACTCAATGGACATGAGTCTGAGTTTGGGAGTTGGTGATGGACAGGGAGGCCTGGCATGCTGCAGTCCATGAGGTCGCAAAATGTTGGATATGACTGAGCGACTGAACTGAACTGAAATGAACTGAATGTCTAGAAATTAGCAAGTTTGATTCAAAGAGAATAACAGAAAATGAAATACATAGCAGCCCATACATATAGTGCAACATATTAACAGGTTTAAAAGGTATATAAGGGGAAGCAAGGTGAAACATATACATGGAAGATTTGCTCATGTAACACCCAACTCCCCAGTAGAGACAGACAGTCCATTGATAAATTTATTTCGAAGAGAAGAAGGTAAATTCTCTGAGGCAAAAATAAAATTGAAAGTGCATGAAATACAAACACAAAATTATAGGAGAATTGTGTGTGTGTGTGTGTGTGTGTGTTAGTTGCTCAGTCGTGGCAGACTCTTTGTGACCCATACACTGAAGCCCACTAGGCTTCTCTGTCCACGACTTTTTCCAGACAAGGATACTGGAGTGGGTTGCCATTTCCTTCTCCATGTAGGAGCATTACTACTATAATTTGAATTGTGTCCCTTTAAACTCATATTTTTAAGCAAATGTGATGTTAATTAAAGATGGGACCTTTGGGAGATACCTAGATTAATTTGAGGTTATGAAATTGGGCCTTTTATGATAAAATCAGTGACCTTAGAAGAATAGATACCAGAGGACATGGTTTCTACTCACTCCCAACCATGGGAAGAGACAGCTAGAAGGTAGCATCTGAAAGCCAAAAAAAGAGGTCTCACCAGAAATTGACCATGCTGGAACTTGATCTTGGAGTTAAAACTGAGGAAATAAATGTCTGTTGTATAAGCACTTAATTTATGCCATTTTATTATGACAGCCCAAACTAATAACTATCAAGTTACACACAAAATTCTCACATTACTTTTATGCCACCAAAGCAGGTTTAGAACCTAGATACTGCTAGAATTTTTTATTATAAAATGTGTGCGTGTGTCTGCCCAGTCACTCAGTTTTTTTCTACTCTTTGTGAACCCATGGACTATAGCCCACCAGGCTACTCTGCCCATGGAATTTTCCAGGCAAGAATAGTGGAGTGGGTTGCCATTTCCTTCTCCAGGAGCTTTTTCTGACTCAGGGATTGAACCCATGTCCCCTGTGTTTCCTGAATTAACAGATGGATTCTTTACCAATAGCTCCACTTGGGAAGCCCCCTATGGATATTTTTTTTATCCATTAAAAAATAATTTCAATGGCATAAACATGACCTTTCAAGAAAATACTTTTAAATTGAAAACTGACTTATTAAGCCTTAGTAATTGAAAATCATTTACTCTCATGCTAAATCTTTGGTTGTGAGTTTCTTCAAGGGTTTACCACAAAAGTTAAATTTACGTGATGCTGTTTTACTTATGGAAACTTTAGTATTTATTTGAAGCAATGAGATTTATCCTCATGCTAATACACCACATTAACAAACTGAAAAATAAAAATCATATGATAACCTCAATAGATGCAGAGAAAGCCTTTGACAAAATACAACATCCATTTATGATAAAAACTCTCCAGAAAGTGGGAATAGAAGGGACATATCTCAACATAATAAAAGCTATATACGACAAACCCACAGCAAACATAATCCTCAATGGTGAAAAACTGAAAGCATTTCCCCTAAAGTCAGGAACAAGACAAGGGTGCCCACTCTCACCACTACTATTCAACATAGTTCTGGAAGATTTGGCTACAGCAGTCAGAGCAGAAAAAGACATAAAAGGAATACAAATTGGGAAAAAAGAAGTAAAACTTTAACTGTTCGCTGATGACATGATCCTCTACACAGAAAACCCTAGAGACTCTACCAGAAAACTACTAGAACTAATCAATGAATACAGTAAAGTTGCAGGATATAAAATCAACACACAGAAATCCCTTGCATTCCTATACACTAATAATGAGAAAAAAGAAAGAGAAATTAAGGAAACTATTCCATTCACTGTTGCAACGAAAAGAATTAAATACTTAGTAATATATCTACCTAAGGAAACAAAAGACTTGTTCATAGAAAACTATAAAACACTAGTGAAAGTAATCAAAGAGGACACTAATAGATGGAGAAATATACCGTGTTCGTGGATTGGAAGAATAAATATTGTGAAAATGAGTATACTACCCAAAGTAATTTATACATTCAGTGCAATCCCTATCAAGCTACCAAAGATATTTTTTACAGAACTAGAACAAATAATCTCACAATTTGTATGGAAATACAAAAAACCTCGAATAGCCAAAGCAATCTTGAAGAAGAAAAATGGAACCGGAGGAATTAACCTGCCAGACTTCAGGCTCTACTACAAAGCCACAGTCATCAAGACAGTATGGTACTGGCATAAAGACAGAAATATAGATCAATGGAGCAAAATAGAAAGCCCAGAGATAAACCCACGCACCTATGGACACCTCATCTTCGACAAAGGAGGCAAGAATATAAAATGGACAAAAGACAGTCTCTTTAACAAGTGATGCTGGGAAAACTGGTCAGCTGCTTGTAAATGAATGAAACTAGAACACTTCCTAACACCATACACCAAAATAAACTCAAAATGGATTATAGAGCTAAATGTAAGACCAGATACTATAAAACTCCTAGAGGAGAACGTAGGCAAAACACTCTCTGACATAAATCACAGCAGGATCCTCCAAGACCCACCTCCAAGAATATTGGAAATAAAAGCAAAACTAAACGAATGGGACCTAATTAAAATCAAAAGCTTCTGCACAGCAAAGGAAACTCTAAGCAAGGTGAAAAGACAGCCTTCAGAATGGGAGAAAATAATAGCAAATGAAGCAACTGATAAAGGATTAATCTCCAAAATATACAAGCAGCTCCTGCAGCTCAATTCCAGAAAACTAAGTGACCCAATCAAAAAATGGGCCAAAGAGCTAAACAGACATTTCTCCAAAGAAGACATAAAGATGGCTAACAAACACATGAAAAAATGCTCAACATCCCTCATAATCAGAGAGATGCAAATCAAAACCACAATGAGATACCGTTTCACACCAGTCAGAATGGCTGCTATCCATAAGTCTACATGCAATAAATGCTGGAGAGGGTGTGCAGAGAAGGGAACCCTCTTACACTGTTGGTGGGAATGCAAACCAGTACAGCCACTATGGAGAACAGTGTGGAGATTCCTCAAAAACCTGGAAATAGAACTGCCATATGATCCAGCAATCGCACTCCTGGGCATACACACCGAGGAAACCAGAATTGAAAGAGACACATGTACTCCAATGTTCATTGCAGCACTGTTTATAATAGCCAGGACATGGAAGCAACCTAGATGTCCATCTGCAGATGAATGGATAAGAAAGCTTTGGTACATATACACAATGGAGTATTTTTCAGCCATCTAAAAGAATGCATTTGAATCAGTTCTAATGAGGTGGATGAAATTGGAGCCTATTATACAGAGTGAAGTAAGCCAGAAAGAAAAACTTCAATACAATATACTAACGCATATATATGGAATTTAGAAAGATGGTAACCTGAACCCTGTATACGAGACTGCAAAAGAGACATAGGCATATAGAACAGTCTTTGGGACTCTGTGGGAGAGGGTGAAGGTGGGATGATTCGGGAGAATGGCCTTGTAGCATGTATATTATCATAAGTGACCAGTCCAGGTTCGACGCATGATACAGGATGCTTGGGGCTGGTGCACGGGGATGACCTGGAGGGAGGATAGGGGGAAGAGGGAGATGGGAGGGGGGTTCAAGAAAGAGAACACATGTACACCCGGGGCAGATTCATGTCAATGTATGGCAAAACCAACCAATATATTAATGTAAGGTAATTTGCCTCCAGTAAAATATATTTTTTAAAAAAAAGGAATTTTCATAGTAAATATGACCAACTAGGCAGTGAAACTACATTGGGAAAATTTCAAAATGTTAAGTAGCTAGATAAAAACTCATATAACTGGAAAAGATTATGCCATTATCTTCCTTTACATTGTATAGATGCAGAACCAAAGGTTCAAAATCATTTATAAACTGATCTATATAGATCCAAGAGAAGTAGCCAGGTATTCCAACACTACATTATGTGTTTGTAGTATTTATTCTATGTATTATTTTACACACCCGCGGTGGATTCATGTCAATGAATGGCAAAACCAAAAAAATAATATTGTAAAATAATTAGCCTCCAATTAAAAAAAAGAAAAAAGAAAGAAAAAAAAATTTTTAATCAAAAATTAAATAAACAAATAAAACACACACACAAAAATTAAATAAAATAAATTTTTCTAAGTCATTGCTAACAAAATTAAATGTGTAAATGAAACAAGCAATATAGTATTTTGTAAATGAAAACAAAACTAAGTTTATTCATTCCAACATAAAAATGTAGACATTTATTTTTACAAACAAGCAAAAGTACTACTCTAATCTTTTTGGTATTCTGTCATTTGAATTAGGCACTCTGTTGATTATCTAATTGACAAGTGACAACATATTTTAATATAATATTATGATAATACTTGCAAATTTAGTTGAAGCTATGTAAATATTACCCACGCAGTTAGCTACCTACTGATTTGAATTGTATATAATACATAAAGTGGCATTTAATAAGACAATCAGCACTAATGAAAAGTGTTACTTATAAAATTTAGGTGATTGGAATATAGAAGGGATGGTGTATATCTTGAATAAGTAAATAAAGCAGTAAATAAAATACTTTCTCCTTTTAAAAAGTCTTTTGTGTTCAAAAACCAAAATTATGTGTTAATGAAAGTTTTTATTCACATTTTAGTAAATACACAAAGTAAGCATTTGCTGTTGACAGACAGCTAACACATGCCTGACTCTTTGTGACCCAATAGAGTGCAGTGTGTCAGGCTTCCCTGTCCTTCACTATCTCCCAGAGTTTGCTCAAACTCATGTCCATTGAGTTGGTGATGCCATCCCACCAATTCATCCTCTGTTACCCTGGTCTGTCCCTGCCCTCAATCTTTCCTAGCATCAGGGGCTTTTTCAATGAGTCAGCTCTTTGCATCAGGTGGTCAAATTGATGGATACAATAATGGATGCAAACATATATTATTCACTTTAATTGGTTTCATTATGAATATGTTTTATTGAAATATTATATATTTCGAGGCATTGAAAATCAACATTTATTAATTAGATTATCTACTCTTCCATAGGTAATGCATTACCAGTGTGGCTATTTAAAAATAAATGCCAGTGAAAGAAATAATTCATGACATAATTATGGCAGAAAAACTGTAAGAAAATCTAGGTAATATAAATTTACACTTGAATTTTTAAAATTTTTACTTATATCAGTACTTATTAGTATTTCTTACCCATATATATTTTTGAGACATTAATTTTATTGGTATTGTTATTCCCAAAATGCTTCTTTTTGTATGTATCATCCCTGACATAAAACACAAAAATAACATCTATTCTTGAACTTAATTTTAATACTCTGACATCATTACATGAATGTGAGAGTTGGCAAAGAGTTCTAACAAGTAAATAAACATTGCCAAATGTTTTAATATGTATGGTCATAAAATATATATTTTGAAATAAAATAATTTCTAAATGCAGAGCTTTAAAGAGGAAATATGACAGTGGTTAAATATGCTTCACATATTTAAATACTAGCTCTACTACACATTTTCTTTTTCAAATTAAAGAAATTGCTAACTATTTCCATTTCTTATTTTACTTATTTAAAAAGTATAGATCATCATAATACCTATCGTATCAGCAAAGGTTAACAAATGAAAATGGAAATTCATTAATGGTGGGAATGTGCTTTATTATATGAATTAAGACTTGCACAATTATGGAAAGAGACTGAAAAAGTGAATCTCTAAATGAGACTGGAAGGAGGCAAGGCACAACTTTTAAAACAATGACATAGCCCAAGGACCGGTCATGAACTGATTAGAACCAACTAAGTCCAAGATGGTGGATGAGTTGCTCTCCCTTAGACCTTAGGCTTCAGTATATACTCATTGTAACATATCAGTATGCTCAATTACACACCCACAGGCGCCATGACCGTAAAAGTCATAAAGCATATGATGGCTCAGTTCCTGGTAATCCCCATGTCTTCCCCCAAATAGCTGGAACACTGCTCCCTCACATTAGCCTATTAAATCACCCACCCCTATAGAAACAGACAACCCTACACACTAGTGCCTCTCTTTCCTCCCTTGCCTCTTTTGCCTTCTGAGATGGCCCACACTCTCTCTATGGAGTATGTTTCCTCCACGAATAAACCTTTCACTTTACTATGGCTTGCTCTTAAATTCTTTCCTACATGAAGCTGAGAAGACTCTTGGCAGTCATCCTACAGACTCAGACATGACTGATGTGACCATCCTCTCACACCCAACTCTCATGCAACACAAACACAGGTAAGAGAGATTCAGCTGCATCACCCTGTTGTCAATCTGAGAAGCCAAGCACATACTCAGCTATAGATGTATGCGTGAGTGCTAAATCACTTCAATCATATCTAACTCCTGTTACCCAATGAACTGTAGCTTACCAGGCTCCCCTGTCCATAGGATTTCCCAGGCAAGAATACTGGAATGGAGAGCAATGCCCTCCTCCTGGGGTTCTTCCTGAGCCAGGGATCAAACCCATGTCTCCTGTATCTCCTCCATTGCAGGCACATTATTTTTGTTGAGCCATTGGGCAAGCCCCTCAGCTATATAAATGGGCAAGTGCATATAGAAAGCTACTTGGAGTGTCAGTCTGTATGAATCTACATCCAAAGCCCATTTGTAGAATTTATGGACAATGCTTTTAGGGGATAGTAGGACAAGCTGAAATTTTCTGGGTATTTCAGCATCTAACCAAAGAAGATTTAGTGATGGCCAATGCCACACTTTTTCATCCCATACATTGTGAAATTTCCTAGCTAACTCTAACCTAAGACTAGACAGGAAAATTGACTCTGGAAAATTTAACTCCTATTTCAACATGGTTGACAACAGGATGATGGGACACAACTTCCTTACTGGATCTGTGATGAATACAGGAGCTAATACAAAATTTAGGTAAAGTCATACATTCATAGGTCCAAGAAATTAAATGAGTCACAATCACAATAGACATAAAGACACCCATCAGAAGACATATCTAGTAATAAAGAAAATCTCTTAAAAGAAACTAGCTCTGATGTGTACAGAGGAACATGAATAAGCAAAGCAATAGACTTTTTATCACAAACTTATTCATGTCAGACAACAAAAGAAATGACAATATTAACTTGTGAGAAAAATATGTCAGCCTAGGATTCTAAACTCACAGAAACTTTATTATAATAATAAAAGGGAAATAGTTTTTCAGGAATATATGTTCAAAATCCATTGTCTATGAACCTGCCCAAAAGATATGAAAAAGTAAGTCCTACATTTAGAATAAAATTACACCAGATAAAAATGAATGAAAAGTGTCAGCAAAAGTAAATGCATGCATAAGATAGAAGAAAATGCTTTTTCCTTGCTTTAATTATCTTTAAAAAATAATTTTACTCTCCAAAGAAATCAATAACAGTGCTCTGTGAGATTTGTGTTCAGGTTTAATGTCTAACAATGCAATACAGTAGAGAAATGGTAATACAGTAAAAGAAATGAAAAAAGTGTATGCTGTACTGTTCTTACATTGTAAGATCAGTAGTACAATGTAATCTGAAAGTAGAATGCAGTGTTAAAGGTGTATATTTCATACCATAAAGAAATCATTGTAAAACAATAATGGAACAAATATATGCACCTAATGTATAATGGATTTGGTGTGGGAGGAGACGGGGACAACAGAGAATGAGATGGCTGGATGGCATCACCGACTCGATGGACATGAGTTTGAGTGAGCTCCGGGAGCTGGTGATGGACAGGGAGGTCTGATGTGCTGTGATTCATGGGGTCGCAAAGAGTCGGACACGACTGAGCGACTGAACTGAACTGAACTGAACTGAATGTATAATGACATTTTAAAAATCCAGATAAGGCATGAAACATTTTTAAAAAATAAAAGATAACAAATGGGAAAAGAGAGAACAAACAGCAAAATTTCAGCTGTAAGTCATAACAAAAATTATAAGAAATAAGAACTGGTTCAGTTCAGTTGCTCCATCATGTCTGACTCTTTGAGACCCCATGAACTGCAGCATGCCAAGTTTCCCTGTCCATCACCAACTCCCGGAGCTTACTCAGACTCATGTCCATTGAGTCAGTGATGCCATCCAACCATCTCATCCTCTGTCATCCCCTTCTCCTCTCACCTTCAATCTTTTCCAGCTTTTCCAACGAGTCAGTTCTTCGCATAAGGTGGCCAAATGATTGGAGTTTCAGCTTCAGCATCAGTCCTTCCAATAAATATTCAGGACTGAGTTCCTTTAGGATTCACTGGTTGGACCTCCTTGCTGTCCAAGGGACTCTCAAGACTTTTCTCCAACACCACAGTTCAAAAGCATCAATTCTTTGGTGCTCAGCAATCCTTACAGTCCAACTTTCACATCCATACATGAGTACTAGAAAAAACATAGTTTTGACTAGACAGACCTTTGTTGGTAAAGTAATGCCTGAGCTTTCTAATATGCTGTCTAGGTTGGTCAAACCTTTCCTCCAATTAAAGGAGCAAGTGTCCTTTAATTTCATGGCTTCAGTTACTATCTGCAGTAATTTTGGAGCCCAAGACAGTAGTCTCTCACTGTTTCCATTGTTTCCCCATCTGTTCGCCATGAAGTGATAGGACCAGATGCCATGATCTTAGTTTTCTGAGTGTTGAGTTTTAAGCCAGCTTTTTCACTCTCCTCTTTCACTTTCATCAAGAGGTTCTTTAGCTCTTCTTCGCTTTCTCCCATAAGTGTGGTGTCATCTGCATATACACTAGGAATGTCTTTGTGATTTCATGATGGATTTGGTCTTTTAAATGATTAAAACTGAATATAGTTACTTGTACTAATTAAGAATTTTCCTTAGGAAAATCCTGAAAATATTTTAATAAGTAAATAAGAAAAGCTTCCTTGGTGGCTCAGAGGTTAAAGCGTCTGCCACCAATGCGGGAGACCCGGGTTCGATCCCTGGGTCGGGAAGATACCCTGGAGAAGGAAACGGTAACCCACTCCAGGAGAATCCCATGGACGGAGAAGCCTGGTAGGCTATAGTCCACAGGGTCGCAGAGAGTCGGACACGACTGAGAGACGGAACAGAATGGAACGGAATACTGATTGAGAGCTTTCAGTGTGCTGAGGATTCTACACTGTTTTACGTTCATTATCTCATTTAATCTTAATAATAACCCTCTGCAATATATACTTACTTTATAATTGACACTTTACAGAAAAAGTCAAGAAATTGGGGGATTGTATTACTGTGCTCAAGCGCAAATAATAGTACATGGTGGACCAGCTAATTTCATTAAAACAGTGTTTGTTCAGTCCCAATATATGCCAGGTAATATTTTGAACAATAAAACAGTGAATAACAGAAACAAAGATTAGATATAAAAATAAACTCAGTGTATACAATGTTCTCTACAATTTAACAGAATTATTCAAAATAAACATTGATTCATATGAGAGAGTTCATTACAAAGAGAAGAATATCCTGAAATATTTTTAACTGGAATTTCATGTAAAAATATCTTCCTTTGGAAGAAGCAACCAGTTTTATTTCAGACTAAGTTTTGTAAGTAAAACAAAATTGTTTCATGTTCCACAGTAGATAATTCAAGAGAATTCAGAGAGAAATGAATCCAAGATGTACTTAAATCCCTTGGGGTCTTATCAAAGCTGATATTTAATATTAACCTTCTGGGCTCTGACATAAACAACATAGTATGAACATATGGGGAACTGAGCAAGAATTTTGTGAAATATCAATGTTGAAATAAAATCCCTGTTGCCATTCTAAGTCTACTCTAAACTAATCTTAAATGATTTTTGAAAAATTTAAATTTTTAAATCATTTATGAAGACTAAGACATATATGAGTACACTGGCAATGGCTAAGTGAAGAATGCACTATTTTAAGCTTAGATGTTATTACTTAATCATGTCTTAAACAAGTTTTCAAAAGACTTGCAATGAAATGAATGAAAACAGTTAAAAGTAGAATTCTACAGAAAAAAAGCTTATATAATTTTTAAAATGAAGATGCTTGCTTATTTAATAGAATATAGCTATGGGACAATGATTTAGGCAGAATTCTTCCTTACTATCATACAAATATTATGTAATTCAATATCATGTCCCAATTACACAAGCCTATTAGGGCATGAGTTAATAACATAAGGCCAAATCAAATATTGGAAGACTCTAATGCATGCTAAAACTTTGGCATTAAGTAATTTCAAGTGGGTTATTCTCATAAAGAAATTTTGCTTATATATATATATATGTATGTATATATACATCTGTTAGCCTTGTATCAGATGACTTGGAACGGAGGTAGGCAAAAGTCATGAGGATCAGTCAGCAAGCCAATGAAATCATGCAAATATGAGTCAATAAATTGAATAGAAATGGGTAAAAGGAGAAATGAATAACTCATAGAGCTATAGCAGAGATAGAATTTAATGCTATTGTGTGATGTTATACCACTCAAAGGAAAATTTATAATGCACACAATTTCTACTGGGCTTCCCTGGTGGCTCATACAGTAAAGAATCAGCCAGCAATGCAGGAGACCCAGGTTTGATCCCTGGGTCAGGAAAATCTCCTGGAGAAGGGAATGGCTTCCTACTCCAGGATTCTTGACTAGAGATATCCATGGACAGAGGAGCCTGACAAAGTATAGTCCACAGGGTTGCAAAGAGTTGGATATGACTGAGCAATTAACACTTTTCATGGCAGATCCCAGAGATCTGGGAGGAAAAAAACAGGTAAGACAACCATTAACATAATGAATTCTATAACATTTCAAGGAAATGACTTATACACTTTGATGAAGAGAAGACTACAAGGGATTGAGTTTAGTGACTTTTGAAGATCAAATTAAAAACATGAGGTAGAGTTCATGATCAAAATAAGAGTGAACTTTTTGTGGGAAAATAAATGTTTGTTAACATGGCATTTTTGCCCTCGAGATCTTCAGTTAATCTTACATCTTTGTGTCATGAAAGAGATTTCAAGGACATAGCTTCAAGATGATCTTTCAATTTCTAATAATCTGTGCCTTCCATTTTATTCAACTTTTAGTTTTTCTCTAGGATTAACCTAAATTCATAAATATTAGATAAATATATACTGGGCTACTTACAAAATAGATGTAAAATATATGCACATTAATATACATACATATATTAATAATACTGGATGTGTTTGGAACATATATATAAAAATATTCATAAATTAATAAAAAGCAGGATACCCTAATGGAACAACTGGCAAAAGATTCAAATAAAGTCTTTACAAAATATAATAGTCAAAAGAACATAAATCTCAGGAAAAAGTCCTCTTTCATTTATCATAAAGTTATAAATACAAATGAAAAGAATATACTCTCATCAGGGCTTTCCAGGTCGTGCTAATGGTAAAACTCACCTGCCAATGCAAGTAATTAAGAGATACGCATTCAGTCCCTGGGTTAGGACGACCCCTTGGAAGAGGGCACAGCAACCCACTCCAGTATTCTTCCCTGGAGAATCCCATGGACAGAGGGGCTTGGCAGGCTACAGTCCATCAGGTCACACAGAGTAAGATATGACTGAAGTGAGTTAGCATGCACACACACACATACTCTCATCAGAAGGGTAAATAAAAATAATATACAATTTCCTGTTTGGGAAGGACATGGAACAAGTGGAGTTTTTATATACTGCTGTTAAAAGAGTCTGATGCTAGGAGGGATTGGGGGTGGGAGGAGATGGGGCCAACAGAGAATGAGATGGCTGGATGGCATCACCGACTCGATGGACATGAGTTTGAGTGAACTCCGGGAGTTGGTGATGGACAGGGAGGCCTAGTGTGCTGTGATTCATGGGGTTGCAAAGAGTCAGACACAATTGAGCGACTGAACTGAACTGAACTGAAGAAGCTAAATGGCAGATAGAGGTAAGTCTAGAACAATTAAGCATAGATTGAAAATATGCATGATTCATTAAAATCCATGAATAACTTGCTATTTCTGCTGCATATCTAAAAAATGAAAGTATAATTATTAATTCTCCTTGAAAGAACATTTACAAATTACTATTATTTGAAATAAGTCTGTAGCTGAAAAGATAGTCATTTTTATTATTAAAGGTAGTATAACTACTCTGGAGTATTTTTGCAAAACTATTATAAATATTCAAAGTTATCTGTTTATCAGCCATTCAGTCAAGGATTTCGCCTCTGCAAAGTCAAAAAGGACACTCTCTTCCTTAATACCCTAGTACTCTCTCTTATTTAAATCCTACACGTTTGTTGCAGTTTGAATGCAAAGTTTAATGATCCACACACTCTAACCATCCAGTTTAATAATAATGAAAGAAGACATGTTGTAGGATCTGAAAAAAACTAGGTCAAAGCCTCTAATAAAGATTTGCAAAAAGCCCATGTTGTCACAAAACAACTATCATTATATCAATAGACTGTCCTTGAGCCCATGCAATATCTGAGGTTAACTGGAAAGTGCTGGGAGAAAAATATGTGAAGACCCAAAAATGTCTGTCTGTGAATAGGTGATGAGAATAAGATGTAGAAATGAAAAATCTAGATGGATTTGTTTGTATCTCAGTGTGTATACATGCCTATAAGAAATACTTCCGTAGACAATAAAGAATTTGGAGTTTACTCTCCATTCTCTTTTTAATGTAGTACTTCAGAAATATATACGCTGATAGATTTAATAATAGTCACATAGAAAATAAAATGGGCTTCTAAGTTCTTATGTTTAGCATGAAACTGAGTCAAATATCTCTCTATATTTTTAAACATCTATATTTTTGTATGAAACTGAGTCAAATATCTCTCTATATTTTTAAACATCTGTATTTTTATATGACTGTGAGAGGCAAGATGAGGAAAAAATGTGGTTAAAGTGCCCATTAGAAAAGTGTAAGCCATGTGAATGTTATGTGCTAACACCTCATAACTTTCCAAAATTATGTTTTAAAATTAAAGAGTGAATTTTTTTTTTTTGCAAAAAAAATATAGAAAGCAACAAAAATAAAAGACAACATCTGTTCCGTTCCATTCCGTTCCGTTCTGTTGCTCAGTCGTGTCCGACTCTGCGACCCCGTGGACTGTAGCCTACCAGGCTTCTCCGTCCATGGGATTCCCCAGGCAAGAATACTGGAGTGGGTTACCGTTTCCTTCTCCTGTTACCATGTTAAAAATGAGAACAGGCCTGACCAAGAAAAAAGTAAGATCAAAAGCTATTCTAATTTAAAAAAAATATCAAATGGAGAACATGCATTTCTGTGAAAGGATGAGACACATAAAGTGTTTCAGCTAAGATATAACAATGGGAAATAGATTTAGCTACCATAAAATTAATTTGGGAGAAGAAAGCTTAAATTTAATGAACAGTTAAATGCCAATTATGGGCTAACATGCTAACATGGAATCCCTGAGAGCCCCAGATATAAGAGAAGACTTGCTTTCACTTGTTGACCCTTTTCACAGATCAATTGTTCATGAGACAGATTGAGTACAGGAAGAGGGCAGTCATACCAACTGCACAGGATCCATGATGTGCCAGTGTCTGGGGTGAAGAAGGAGAACCTAAAGCAGCCTGTCTGTTCCCCAAACCCTGCACAACTGCAAGGAAAGATTGGCCACTCTGGGCAGTGTGTAGGAAAACCATCTACATGCACCCTGGACCTTGATGTGATGAAAGAAGCAGCTCTCCTCTTCTGGGGAAAGGAAGGAAATGGAAGGCCATCTGCCCCAGATCTTTCACTGCCTGAAGCAGACAGTATCTGTCACTAGGGGAAAGAGAAAAATGACAAATATCCCCATTCCCATACATCAATACAGGCTCAAGACTGGCTACCACTGAGACAGGGACAGAAAGATTCCACACTGATCTCAAAGACAAAGCTCTCTGATGCTATGAAATGAAACACTTACCTCCACAGACTCTTTAAATTCATGCCATTAAGCCAACTGCCCCTAAAGGGCATGCCCATTTTTGACTAAGCATTGGTATGAGGCAAAATTCGCGATAGTTGAGAGTCAGCTGTAGAGAGAGACTACCAAGAAGTCTCTTTGGGTTCAGAAGACTTTACACTAAATAGGAGGAAGTGTTTGTTTTCTGTGGAAGAGGAGAAATGCTGAAAGAACCCAAGATGTGAAACTCAAGGAAACAGGGTCTGTTTCAGGTTGTGCTGGTAGCAGGGGAACTGAAAAAATCTTTTCCCCACTGAAGAAGTCTTACATTGGGTAGTAAGCAATGCACTACAACGGAGAGAAGAGCAAAGTACAGGGAAAACCCATCTTTAGTAAAGTCTTCCTGGGCCCGCTCTAAGCAGAAAGTGGAATGGGAACACCCAGAGAGAAAGCTTTAATTATTCCATGACTCATGCCAGGCAAAAAGCAGCAGCTGTCTATCACTAGAGGATTTTCAAGTCTGTCGGGTACTGAGTATAAATAAATAACACAAAATTCCTCACTCCAGTCAACAGTTTTGCTATACTCAAAACAGAAAAAAAGACAGGAAATTATTTTGAACTTGAAGATGTGACAAGAGAAATTATTTTACCCACAGCTCAAAAATAAGAGAGGGAGAAAAATGGAATACTTAAAAACTATTGGACAATATCAAAACATTCAAATATAAAAGTATGTGAAACCCAGGAGGAGAAGAAAACAAGAGACAAGGTCACAAGGAATATTTTAGATTAATGTTGAGAATTTTTTAAATGTTTGAAAACAAACAAAAAAGCCTCCCACAGATCCAAGAATTTCAGAGAAACTTGAAGTATGGTAAACGCAAATTTAAAAAAAATAAAATAAAATCAAGTACATCATAATAAATAAAATCAAGTACATCACTTCATGGGAAATAGATGGAAAAACAGTGGAAACAGTGTCAGACTTTATTTTGGGGGGCTCCAAAATCACTGCAGATGCTGATTGCAGCCATGAAATTAAAAGACGCTTACTCCTTGGAAGTAAAGTTATGACCAACCTTGATAATATATTAAAAAGCAGAGACATTACTTTGCCAACAAAGGTCCCTCTAGTCAAGGCTATGGTTTTTCCCGTGGTCATGTATGGATGTGAGAGTTGGACTGTGAAGAAAGCTGATCACCGAAGAATTGATGCTTTTGTACTGTGGTGTTGGAGAAGACTCTTGAGAGTCCCTTGTACCGCAAGGAGATCCAACCAGTCCATTCTAAGGGAGATCGATCCTGGGTGTTCATTGGAAGGACTGATGCTAAAGCTGAGACTGCAATACTTTGGCCACCTCATGCGACGAGTTGACTCACTGGAAAAGACTCTGATGCTGGGAAAGGTTGGGCTAGATGGCATCACTGACTCTGTGGACATGAGTTTGAGTGAACTCCGGGAGTTGGTAATGGACAGGGAGGCCTGGCGTGCTGTGATTCATGGGGTTGCGGAGAGTCGGCCACGACTGAGCGACTGAACTAACTAACTACATCATAATAAAACTACAGAAAACAAAAGACAAAGGAAATCTTTGAAATAAGTCAGAGAAAATAAAGGCAGAATGAATTGATAGTAAAATGATAGCTGAATTCTCATAAAATGATAGGAGCCAGAAGACAACGAAATTAAATCTTTAAGGAGCTAAAAAAGAAATTCTAGAAGTCAATTTCCTGTGAAAACATATTAGAAATAAAATGATAGGAAAAAATCTTAAATAATTCATCTCCTGCAAAATAATACTGCCAAGAAATGTTAAAGGATAGTTTTAGAGTTTGAAACAAAAAGGTATAAAGAACAATCAAGAGAATAAATAGACATCTAAATACAAAGAACTCAAACATCCTTATAGTTATACAGGTATATCACTAAATTTTCTAACAACAACAACAAAAAAAACGTGTTGAAGCAGTAGCACTCCTGTGGAAGGGGTCCAATGAAGTGGCTGTGGGGCAAGCAGGCTGAATGCTGTGGCAGGTTCTCGGAGCCCCGGAAAAAAATTCAGGGACGAGGCCATGCCACTTAAAGCAAAGGGAATGAATGAAGTAAGTAATCTTGAAAATATCCAGAATAAATGGGTTTAACAGAAGAACGCATTTGGGAAACAGCCTCTGACAACGATTCTCGTGGTGAACTCTGAATATTTTGTTAACAGCCATTGAAGAAACCTCAGATGGTTGGTGCTAACTGCTTGTCATCCATGGCAAAGCACCGGTGAATGTCAGTATAAAAAAACAAATAAACAACAACAACAAAACATGGAAAAATGGATTCTCAGTCACCAAGGATTTCAGAAGCTATTCTGATGGTGCAAGTAGGTCCATTAAATTGTGAATTACCTTCAGAATTACAAGAGATATTGACAAAAAGGTGGTGGATGTTAGTTCAAGATAAAAAAAAAGTGTATAATGTCAATGAAGCCTGTATTTAAGCCCTTATCAGGGCAGAATCACAGACTGGAAGATGTTATACCATTTATTTATTTATTTCCTAAACAAAGAGTATTGAGGATGACAATAAAAACACTCTGCCTGTAGTCCCACTAAGTAAACTGGAATATTTTTACTAAAATACAGATCTGTTTCACTTCACTTCAGTCACTCAGTTGTGTCCGACTTCTTGTGACCCCATGGACTGCAGCATGCCAGGCCTCCCTGTCCATCGCCAACTCCCAGAGTTTACTCAAACTCATGTCCATTGAGTTGGTGATGCCATCCAACCATCTCATCCCCTCTTATCCCCTTCTCCTCCTGCCATCAATCTTTCCCAGCATTAGGGTCTTTTCCAATGAGTCAGTTCTTTGAATCAGGTGGCCAAATTATTGGAATTTCAGCTTCAGCATCAATCCTTCCAATGAATATTCAGCACTGATTTCCTTTAGGATGGACTGATTGTATCTCCTTGCATGCCAAGAGACTCTCAAGAGTCTTTCCCAACACCACAGTTCAAAAGCATCAGTTCTTCGGTGCTCAGCTTTCTTCATAGTCCAACTCTCACATCCATACATGACTACTGGAAAACCCATAGCTTTGACTAGATGGACCTTTGTTGGCAAAGCAATGTCTCTGCTTTTTAATATGCTCTCTTGTTTGGTCATAACTTTTCTTCCAAGAAGCAAGTGTCTTTTAATTTCATGGCTGCAGTCACCATCTGCAGTAATTTTGGAGCCCCCAAAAATAAAGTCTGCCACTGTTTCCACTGTTTCCCCATCTATTTGCCATGAAATGATAGAACTAGATGCCAGATCTGGTTAGCTGATTGGAAAAGGATCTACCAGAAGTTTTATATTTTCTGTAGGCACTTATAGCTGTTCATTTCCCTCTAAATACTGCTTGTGCTGTATCCCATAGGTTTAGGGCAAGCTACATCAAAGACTTCATTCAGCAAATACCAAGGATCTCAAAGTCCTTCCTTTTCCTAGCTGTGCTACTTCCTTTCCTCAAACAGCTACATGAAACATTCACAGTGGAAGAAAATTTGGTCAATGTTGTAATCATTGAGAGATGCCATAAAGTAGCTGAATATTTTAGAAAACTTTAATAGCATTAATTTTTAATAGACTACGTGGAAAATCCAGAGAGAAATAATGGTTTGGAAATAAACATACAGACCAAAATTGAGTAGGGAAAAGTCACACTCACTGGACTTTTGATCTGGGTCTGATTTTGCTGTCCTATTTAGAAATATTTGATGAGATTTCTGAAAACAAGCACAAATTAGCAAAGTAAACTATCAGTTCAGTTCAGTTCAGTTCAGTCGCTCAGTCGTGTCCGACTCTCCGCGACCCCATGAATCACAGCACGCCAGGCCTCCCTGTCCATCACCAACTCCCGGAGTACACTCAAACTCATGTCCACAGAGTCGGTGATGCCATCTAGCCATCTCATTCTCCGTCGTCCCCTTCTCCTCCCGCCCCCAACCTTTCCCAGCATCAGAGTCTTTTCCAGTGAATCAACTCGTCGCATGAGGTGGCCAAAGTATTGCAGCTTCAGCTTTAGCATCAGTCCCTCCAGTGAACATCCAGGATTGATCTCCTCTAGAATGGACTGGTTGGATCTCCTTGCAGTATAAGGGACTCTCAAGAGTCTTCTCCAACACCACAGTAGCTGGAGATATGTTCCCTGGAATTCAATGTACTTTTCCATATTTCATATCAATTAATCAATATGTTATGTTGTAATAGCTTTATAATTAAGAATTTTAACATCATATAAGTTAGGAAATATGACTGTAACATCATTCATTTAAAGGAGTATCTATTACTTTCCCAAATAGCAGTGATTTATTAACATGTCTCAGATTTTAAAAGAGCAATGAATTTTTAAAATTTGAACATTTCAAGTTAAAAGCATCAATATCATTATTTCATAAACTGAGATACAACAAAAGATTTCAAGACTCTGTTTTCACCTTAACTTGACTAAACTTCAAAGGGTGTTCAGTTTTCATTTTGTAATATCAAAATATACTCAAATATTAATCTGGCAACTGTACCCCAGATGTATTTATATTTATGAACAAAACTTTTTTAAAAAAACAACTATTTCTGCTTTATTGACTACATCAAAGTCTTTGACTGTGTGGATCACAACAAACTGTGGAAAATTCTTAAAGACATGGGAATATCAGACCATCTTATCTGCCTCCTGAAGCAACAGTTAGAAGCAGACATGGACCAAAAGACTGGTTCCAAATTGGGAAAAGAGTATGTCAAGGCTGCCTATTGTTACCCTGTTTATTTATTTATTTTAATTGAAGGATAATTGCTTTACAGAATTTTGCTCTTTTCTGTCAAAGTGCAACATGAATCAGCCACAGGTATATATATATATATAAAATCCCTTTCAAAACTCCCTCCCATCTCCCTCTCCATCCCACCCCTCTAGGTTGATACGGAGCCCCTGTTTGAGTTCCCTGAGCCATATAGCAATGTATTTTACATATGGTAATGTAAGTTTCCATGTTACTCTCTCCATACATCTCACTCTTTCCTTCCCTCTACCCATGTCCATAAGTCTATTCTCTATGTCTGTTTCTCCATTGTTGCCCTGTAAATAAATTCTTCAGAACCGTTTTTCTAGATTCTGTATATATGTATTAGAATTCGGTATTTATCTTTCTCTTTCTGACTCACTTCACTCTGTATAATAGGTTCTAGGTTCATCCCCCTCATTAGAACTGACTCAAATGTGTTCCTTTTTATAGCTGAGTAATATCCCATTGTGTATATGTACCACAATTTTTTATCCATTCATCTGTCGATGGATATCTAGGTTGCTTCCATGTTCTAGCTATTGTAAATAGTGCTGTACTGAAAAATGGGATACATGAGTCTTTTTCAATTTTGTTGCTTATTAAAATGTCAACAAATAGTAAAGGAATGCAAGTATATTAGTTTGCTAGGGTTGCCATAACAAAATGCTATGCAGTGGGTAACTTAAACAAGAACAATTTGTTTTCTCTGGAGACTGGAAATTCTAGATGAAGGTGCTAGCCAAGAAGATGGTTTCCCATATGTCCTTTCTCCTTGACTTGCACATGGCCACCTATTTGCTATGTCCTCATATGGCCTTTACCCTGTATGAGCACATCCCTCATATCTCTTCTTTTAATTATAAGGACAATAATCATCTTCAAGTCCCAATCTCAAGAACCCATTGAAACCCTAATTAACTTTAAAGGCCTTATCTCAAAATACAGTCATATTGAAGATTAAGCCTCAAGTATATGAATTTTAGGGTGGAACAGTTCAGATTACAGTAAGAGGTTTTATAACATATGTAATTGGAGAAGGCAATGGCAAGCCACTCCAGTACTATTGCCTAGAAAATCCCATGGATGGAGGAGCCTGGTAGGCTGCAGTCCGTGGGGTCGCTAAGGATCGGACACGACTGAGCAACTTCACTTTCACTTTTCATTTTCACACATTGGAGAAGGAAATGGCAACCCACTCCAGTGTTCTTGCCTGGAGAATCCCAGGGACGGGGGAGCCTGGTGGGCTTCCGTCTATGGGGTCACACAGAGTCAGACACGACTGAAGTGACTTAGCAGCAGCAGCAGCAGAGGTAAAATAACAACAAAAGTTGAAAGATAATTTTTGAAAGTACATTATGATAGAGTACTTAAGCTTTTATGAAACATTAAAATAGTTAAAACAGAGTGTTCAAAGTTAAAGGTCAGCATTTCACTTTTTTAATGAAAAACACAAATACACACAAACACATATACACATGATAATAATATCCAAGACATAAAAAAAGATAAAATAAAAACTTTTAAAGAAGTATTTGATTCACTCACAGTTTAAGGAGAGAATAGAAGAATAAGTATGAGACAATCAAAATCATATAGTAATATACTGGACCTGAATTCACACATATGAATAATTTACATGAAAATAGACTGTGCTGTGCTGTGCTGTGCTTAGTCACTCAGTCATGTCTGACTCTTTGCAACCCCATGGACTATAAATAGACTAAATACTTTAATTAATTCAGTAGTCATGTATGGATGTAAAAGTTGGACTGTAAAGAAAGCTAAGCACCAAAGAATTGATGCTTTTGAATTGTGGTATTGGAGAAGACTCCTGAGAGTCCCTTGGACTGCAAGGAGTTCCAACCAGTCCATCCTAAAGGAAATCAGTGCTGAATATTCATTGGAAGGACTGATGCTGAAGCTGAAACTCCAATACTTTGGCCACCTGATGCGAAGAACTGACTCATTTGAAAAGACTATGATGCTGGGAAAGATTGAAGCAGGAGGAGACGGGGAGGAAAGAAGATGAGACGGTTGGATGGAATCACCAACTCGATGGACAGGAATTTGAGTAAGCTCCAGGAGTTGGTGATGGACAGTTAAGCCTGTAGTGCTGCAGTTCATGGGATTGCAAAAAGTCGGACGTAACTGAACTGAACTGACTTTAATTAACAGAAAGTTCTCGTAAGATACAAATAGAAGTGCCACTTATAAGAAATGTTTTGTAAATATAAAGACACAAACAGGTTGAAAATGAGAGGATAGACCTATATTTATTATGCATTTATTATGCATGAGAAAGAAACATACATTTACCATGACTTCATTAAGCATAAGAAAGCTATTGATGTTCTTAGAAGAGGAAAAGTTTAGTTAAAGGATATAAGGTCAGGAAATTCAGTTGTAAAATAACTTAATGTAGCTTTTTGCAACTGTGTATTTTATAGTATTTTTTCTTTTGGTGAAATTTTAACTGTTAATGCTTTTGGCATTGTGCTTTGTACCATTTATTAAATAAAAATTTAAGAATTTTTTTTTTTAAAAAAGGAAATTCATAAGCTTAAAACAATCAGTTAATTAAGAGGATATAATACTAAATGTGAATGTGTCCTATAACAAAGCTACTAGTACAAAAAGGAAAATAGAAAAAGAGAAAACAAATAGTAAAGAAAAAAAGGAAAAACGAATGCCAGTATAAGTCAATGTAACAGAAGGCAAATAAGAAAGAGAAAGTAAGTAAATGAGAGAATCACTAAATTGAGATGTGGTTTTTCCAGAAATATCAATAAAATTCATGAACCCCTAACAGAATCATGAAAAAAAAGTGGGTGAGAAGCATATTACTAATGCCAGGAATGAAAGTGGAACCATCTACTACATTTCTCACAGATATTAAAATGATAACCAGTGGGTATGTTGAAGAATTCTTGGCCAAAAAACTTGAAATCCAAATGGGAAATTTTAAAAGTACTTTAAAAGTTACATACAACCAACAAGAAGAATGGGTCTATGCAAACACTTCATAGACAACTTCCCACAGTATAATACCAAATCTGGATTGCTCCACTGACTAATTAAATCAGATATTTATAGTAGAAATAATAGTACTCTTAATAAGCTTTTAAGTAAAGAAGGTGCAAAGTCTTTCTCACTCATTTGGTGAGACCACTACCACACTGATAGAAAATCAGACAATGCAATTGCCAAAATAAAATCACAAATGAGTACACTTTGTGAAAACAGATGCCAAAGTCATTAAAACATTAGTGAATCAAATCCATCATCATAGGAAAATAAAAACAGCATTACCATATTATGCCAAAATAGATTACCATTCAAAAATTACTTTTTAACATTAATAGAGTAAGAGAGAATATGATCTATTTCAACAGAGGCAAGGAAAGCATTGACAAGGTAAAATAGACATTTTTCATTAAACATCTTAGCAAATTTTGAATGGAAGGAGATTTCATCAACCTGGTAAAGGACATTGATGAAAAGTCCACAGCTAATATTTTGATGTAAAGTTAGGAAATTAAGATAAACCCAGAGACTAATTTTAGGAGAATTTAAATCTTACTATTCAATCTCTCAATTTATAGGCCTGGTATATTTCTACAGTTATGTCAGTCTTCATCAAAGGTTTATAGTTTAGCCTTTATAAAAATCTTGCACTGTTTTTTAAATTTGTGCTTCAGTATTTGATAATTTTTTATGCTATTTCAAATAGTATGTTTTATATTTTAGTTTTTTATTAATATACAGATATACAGTATTTTTTAATAGCACCTGTGTATCCTGCTGTTGTCATTGTTTAGCCAATAAGTTGTAGACACAACTCTTTTGTGACCCCATGGACCATAGTCCACCAGGCTTCTCTGTCCATAGGATTTCTCAGGCAAGAATAACTGTGTGGGTTGCCATTTTCTTCTTAAGGGAATCTTCCTGGACAATGGATCAAACCTACATCTCATTCATTGGCAGGTGAATTCTTTACCACTGAATCACTAGGGAAACCCCAGTATTATTACAACTAGGCAATATATTATTTGGCTTTGATTCCATTCAGCTCTATAAAATTCCTAATTCTGGAATAATTTATAACTGAAATATGTTGCTTTGAGTATCAGACAAGCTCAGCAGAAACTGAATCCTTTTCCTGCCTGTTGTAGAAAAAAAAAGAAAAAGCTGTTATGAATTTGGCAATGGCTTCTAGAGTAGAAACATACAAGTTTACTAAATGGAAGCCAATTCCTGCTTCGGGTAAGAGCAGGAAAGAAAAAGAAGAAACAGAAAAATCTATTTTTAAAGAATTTTAAGAATCTTTTTCTAAAATGTTTTAAAATTTTAAGAATCTATTTTTAAAAATCTCTAAGATTTTAAAGATTTGTTAACTAGAGAATTCTAGGATTTCTCATAAGATCATTTTTTAAAACTCACTAGAATGCTACTTGTGATTCACTATTAATTGTGACATACATCTAAATATCGAATTGAAACCCAGAATCATCTGACATAAATAATGGAAAAATTTAAACTTACAGTGATGCTGACTAAGGAATAAATGCTTTAAAATCTTATATAGTATTTGGCAATAAAGTTTAAGAATTTTACAATATGTTTATATGCCAAATTTTACATTTTCAGAAGCTTTTATATCTTATGTTTCATATCATTTCATAGGCCTGCTTAGCATGTTTTTTTCAGCAAACTGTTGAGTATTACATATATGGCACCAAAGCTCTCTACGAGCTGTCAGTTAAAAAAAATACATGGTTTCTGAACTAATCATGATTAAAATCTGTTTCAAAAGGTCAGTATATTTTTGGAGGACTTGTAACAATGTTGCATAGCTTTTAAGTACAATAATATTATTGATGATATGTAAAGTCATATCAATCCTGCCCAGGAACTCAATTCAAATATCTCAGAATTGAATCAATGCATCATCTTAAACTGAGAAACTGGTTTACTCTGGTGGTAGTCTATTATATATTTAATATATTTTCACTGTATCATAAAAGAATAATGTATGCTAATAATTCTTACTAGACAGTAATGTTTTATATAAACTAATATATTTGAATATTTGAGCATGGCAAAAATATTGATATTTTTTCTCATAGGGGTTTATTCTTACTAATACTATGAATATGCACACAAGTGATTTTGGCTGTGTTACAAGAAAACTCAAAAAAAAGTTTATAGTCATGTTGTATTTGGCAAATTGACTGAAATTTGCAGGTTATTGATTTATAGTATATTACATCTAATGTTTTCAACTCAATTCTTACATAGTAATACTTTTATAAATTCAATTAATGTGAAGTAGTGAAGAAATGAAATTAAAAACAGTTAAATGCAAGTACTGGTTTTTATTTTTAAGATCATCAGAAAATTACTCTTTTGTTTAGATTTTCACATACAGAAATGCTCACTCTCAGTCTCATGCTATATAGGCAGAGCAGTGACAGTTCTTGGACCAACACTTACCTGTGGACCACACTTGAGAATCTCTGCTCTGAGCAAAAAGCAGTGCCTTGCATTTCTCTAGATGAAGTCCATTGCTTCTAGTCCATTGCAAAAGACGAGTGTCAAGCAGAGACAAGTGTCTTTCATAGTCTGATTTGTTAGCTTTTTGGTTTTTTACATATATATTTTTTAATGAAATATGCTTACAAACTTACATGTTCTGCTCATCTAAAAGTAATGGGTGTTCTTTGACGCATTGACATACAAAGTTATTAAAAATATCCTTGACAAGAAACTGTAGTTTATCTCTGTCATTCATATATTTATCATAATCAGTACTTTCTTTGCATTTAAGCTTCAATTGATATCACCATTCCCCTTGACTATCTCTAAATATGCGTTAACTACTTTACACCTGTAGTTAAGCTTTTTCCCCAACAGAAGGGCAGAAATTCAAAAGCAACTGGTGAACATAATTTTTAATCAGTTGGAGATCACACTTTTTATCAAAATTTTATCTTATAGATAAATATACTTTTGAAAATTTAAATATAAAAAACATTAAAATTTCACTTGATATTCCTTTCTAGCTCTGTATAGTTATGTTTGACTTTTGTGGTTACCATTACTGATTGAATAACTTCTATTCTTTACCTCCCTTTGACCTTCAAATACTAGACAGCCTGATTAGTGAGCTGGAAAGAAGCAATCTCTGAAATTAATCTTTTTAAAGTCAAATCATGGGCAGTATTTAATTTCTTTGTATGGTAATATTTGGCTCCTTGTTTGCATTGTGTAATTATGACATATGTTTTTTTCTAGGCAGAATTAATGCAAATTTGCATTAGAATGAGAAAAATGCAGCAAAAGAGAAAAAAATTAGAAATCAATGTATCTGAAAGAATAAATATTACTTTTAACTTTAACATCATTTCCTACTAAGTCTTTTTAATTATCTAAAATTTCAAATTATGAAGATAATTTTTTAAAATTTTTTTAAATTTTAATTGGAGGCTAATTACTTTACAGTATTGTTTTGGTTTTGCCAGACATTGACATGCATCCACCCCAGGTGTACATGTGTTCCCCATCTTGAACCCCCCCTCCCACCTCCCTCCCCATATCATCCCTCTGTGTCATCCCAGTGCACCAGCCCCGAGCATCAAGGCAAGAGTTTTATTGAAAAACTTCAGGGTCAAAAATATGATCACAGAATGATAATCAGTGACTAGTAAAAGGATTAAATAGGAAAAGTATATAATTACAAGAGATTGTTACAAGAGACAATTACAGAATTATAAAAGTTTTGGTAAGCATATTATAGTAAAAAACATTGAGCGATTTACAGTAAATGCAATTAAAGTAAAATATTTTATATGGTTAAATTTAGAAAAGAATTACTGACATGAACTCATTCTATTAAAAAATAAACTATTTTTTGGCTCAGTACTATAAATAACCCAAGTGGCCTAGTGACTTGGCCAGCCTACTTAGTTACAGTACCAGTACAGTAACTAGTACCAGTACTGTGGAATGACAATAAATGCATTCTAGTACTCACATTTTCATCACTAATACTAGTTCCAATTAACTATATCTACACCTCCTTTGAGAGTGCTGCTTCCATGAAAGGGATGCAGAGAACTTAAGATACAGCTTACACACAAAATAATATTATAGCTTTTAAATATACATGGTTCCCACTGACAAGGTGTTATAAAATATTTATTGAAAGAGAATTATAATAAGTTACAAAGTGTTAGTTTCCAAATAAAAAACCTTGATAATATCAATACTAACAAGAAAATTAATATAAAAATTTACAATAAAGCAAAGAATGTAATTTAAGTAGTAAAGATGATTGCCAAAGCTAAAATAATTTACTATATTATTAACTGTAATACACTGGGAAGTGTTGATATATATGGGTCTTCAATTTTATCTGCTACCTGCCTGTTTATGAAACAAATGAAGAATGTGGTGGTTTTTAGTATCTATAATCACAAAGACAAATTGATCCAGAGGATTTCAAGCAAGCCAAGCAGTAAATAGGTTTCTTGGGGCATTTATCTTTTGTTTTCATTATAGAAATTGAGTACAACCCTGGAAAGAATTGAATTCAGTTCATCCAAAGTTATCAGAATAGAAAATTAATTAGCTTATGTGTTGAGCTTCCTATAAAATCACAATCTAACAATTTTACTGTTGAACTAAAGGTTAGTGTGTGTGGCCAGTATTTCCCTCAACTTTTCCTAAGTGCTGCTCTGGGAGTCTCAAAGCCCTAGTCTGAAAATAGCAGTTGCATAAAATTAGCAATCTAGTCTTGCAGCCTTAAGATGTTTGTCAGGACTGAGTGTTTCATTGTCACCAATATTTACTAGTATCCTTTAAAATTATAATTATCAGTCAAAGCATTTTCCAAGGCTCTTTGATGGTTCTTTGGGATCTTGCAGCATTAGGATGCAAAATATATTTGTTGTCATCTAAGTCGGGGGTTTCCTAGGTGGTGCTAGTGGTAAAGAATCTGCCTGCTAATGCAAGAGACACTAGAGACAAGGGTTCAGTCCCTGGGTCAGGAAGACATCCTGGAGCAGGAAATGGCAACCCACTCCAGTATTCGCGCCTGAAAAATTCCATGGACAGAAGAGCTTTGTAGGCTACAGCCCATGGGGTCACAAAGAGTTGGACATGATTGAGCACACACACACAGCACAACTCAATGTGCTTTTCAAAGATTCTTCTCTATGTGGAAAAATCATAGTAGTGGACCAGTGGGGAAGTAATTTTCTGAGCTATAATCTTGAAAATAGCAGTATTACTTTAAAAGAGTAAAAAGTGTGTAAAATGAAGTTCAGCAATAGCTACAGGCCAAGAAGGCAAGTCTTCAACTCTGACTCAAACCTTCAATAAAAAGAACAAAGATATTGCCTTTCAAGGCCCAGTGGCAGCTCTTTAGTCACAACCAGATGCTGAATATTGATTAAAGCAATACTCTCATTGAAGTATCACCAGGAGAAGGTTAGAAAGGTTTTATTAATATCATTACTATTCATATATTTACCAGTCTATCTACCTCTGTTTTTAGTGATACATGTGACTACAACTGATTGTGACCAGATTTGTCTTCTCAACGTTGTTTTTTTTTTTTTTTCCATTTTCCTAAGATCTGCTCTGTTCAAATTAAATTTGTTTACATTGTCCCTGAATAAAATTTGGACCCCGGTACTCTTTCAAGCCAGAAATCTATATTACTTTCCTCAGTGTTTTATACTGGGTATCACTAAAAAGTCATGTACTGATAATCCTATCATCTAGCCAATGGAGACAGGAAGAAATTAAGTCATGAAAAGTATTTCATAACTTAAATAAAATAAATGTATATTCTGAAATTAAATTTTTAAAATTCTATCTTATACTAAATGTTCTGTGAGTTTCTCTTGTGAATATATTTGTGCAGATAATTAACTGAGCATATATCCAAAACAGTCAACTGTATAATCCACTGATTTGTAAAAAAGCAAAATAGTAAGATATTTTGAATAACTTGATTTTTGATAATTACATGTCTTTTATGATTAAGAAAACAAATAATAAAATTATGAAAAGCTATATAATTGATCAAGATTTGAAAAAATATCTTTGAATACAAGTCACAAAACCATTCTTGATTTAGGCTTCAATAGTTTACTAAAATTTCATATTCATATTTATTAGCTTTCATAGATGTAACAATTGGCTATGGGAATTGGAGAATTTTAATTCAGATAATACTATGCTGTGGTAACAAGAGGCTGATGATATAATAAAGAAGAGAATGTATTATGAGGCTGAACTTTTTCGAAGGAAATTTTTTTCTATGTAGATAATCTTTATTCAGATTCTGCCCAAACTGGTCCTACAATATGGGAAAGCATACAGGAAATGGTGGTGAATGTAGTTCTTGCTATCAGGAAGCTTACAGCATCTCTTTTAATCCTGCACCTTTTTCTCAACCCTATATGGCATGTAATAAATGTTCCATTACATTACATTTGAGGGGAAAAAGTATATATATATATATATATATATATATATATATATGCAAAACTAAGGGTGAGAATTTGAATGTCTTTAGCTTGTTTTCCAATTGGTTTAATCATTGTGTAGAGTTTAGTATTCTAAAATAAAAACTATTTTTCTGGGACATGAAAGTCAGTTGATGTCATTTAAAGTTAGAATCAATACCCTCTTATGCTAGCATATCTTTTTATTTCCTATTGTTCTTTTCTCTTTTTTTATCCAAATGTCCATCAACCAATGAATAAATAAATTATTCAAACCAGTGGTTGTAGTTATAAGCAATTGGCAAGTTCAGCACACATAATGTCTCATCCAGCACGGTTTAAGTGATTCTTAGTGATAATTTGAGGGCATTTGTTACTAACTGATATATGAAAACAAAGCAGTTATAAAATAATGTTATACAATTTCATATTTACCAAGACTAAAATGATAGATAACAATATGTAATGGTGAACAATATGAGAAATTAGAACTCTCAAACTTGACCAGTAGGGATGCAAAATGGAAAAGTCAGTTTTGAAAAATATGGAAGTTTCTCAAAATATTAAACATAGAATAGCTATATGACTTCACAATTTCTCTTTAGAAATATACTGGAGAAATAAAGCATATGTATACAAAGTCTACAAAAACTTTGTTAAAGTGCTGAACTCAATATGGCAGCAAATTTGGAAACTTGAGCAGTGGCCACAGAACTGGAAAAGGTCAGTTTTCATTCCAATCCCAAAGAGAGACAATGCCAAAGAATGTTCAAATTACCACACAATGTACTCATCACACACACACAAGCAAAGTAAAGCTCAAAATTCTCCACGTGAGGTTTCAACAGTACATGAACCGAGAACTTCCAGATGTTCAAGCTAGATTTAGAAATGGTAGGGGAACCAGAGATCAAATTTCCAGCTTCCACTGGATTATTGAAAAAGCAAGAAAGTTCCAGAAAAACATATACTCTTTTTACTGACTATGCCAAAGCCTCTGACTATATGGATCACAACAAACTGTGGAAAAGTCATCAAGAGATGGGAATACCAGACCACCTGACATGCCTCCTGAGAAATCTGTATGCTGGTCAAGAAGCAACAGTTAGAACTGGACATGGAACAATGGACTGGCTCCAAATTGGTAAAGGAGTACATCAGCGCTGGTATATTGTCACCCTGTTTATTTAATATGCAGAGTACATCATGCAAAATGCTGGACTGGATGAAACACAAGCTGGAATCAAGATTGCCAAGAGAAATATCAATAGCCTCAGATGACAAAACCCTTATGGCATAAAGCTAAGAGGAACAGAAGAACCTCCTGTTGAAAGTGAAAGAAGAGAGTGAAAAAACTGATTTAAACACAACATTCAAAAAATGAAGATCATGGCATCATAGATGGGGAAACAATGAAAACAGGGACAGAGTTTATTTTCTTGGGCTCCAAAATCACTGCATTTGGTGACTGTAGCCATGAAATTAAAAGACACATGCTGCTTGGAAGAAACACTGTGAAAAACCTAGACAGCATATTAAAAAGCAGAGACATTACTTTGCCTATAAAGGTCCATCCAGTCAAAGCTGTGTTTTTCCAGTAGTCATGTGTGGATGTGAGATCTGGACCATAAAAAAAGCTGAGCACCAAAAATTGATGCTTTTGAACTATGGTTTTGGAGTAGATGCTTGAGAGTCCCTTGGACTGCAACAAGATCAATCCAGTCAATCCTAAATGAAATAAATCCTGAATATACATTGGAAAGACTGATGCTGAAGCTCCAATATTTTGGCTACCAGATGTGAAGAACTGACT
Organism: Moschus berezovskii; assembly: GCF_049115385.1. Taxonomy (NCBI): domain Eukaryota; kingdom Metazoa; phylum Chordata; class Mammalia; order Artiodactyla; family Moschidae; genus Moschus; species Moschus berezovskii. Next base: position 24,745,378 of record NC_142477.1, on the reverse strand, counting down.
CATTGAAAAAGACTCTGATGCTGGGAAAGGTGAAGGCAGGAGGAGAAGGGGACAACAGAGGATGAGATGGTTGGATGGCATCACCAACTCAATGGACATGAGTTTGAGAAAGCTTCAAGAGTTGTTGATGAACAGGGAAGCCTGTTGTGCTGCAGTTCATGGGCTGTCAAAGAGTCGGACACAACTTAGCAACTGAACTGACACAAAATTTATAGAAGCCTTGTTCAGAATATCCAAAAAATGTAAACAACCCAAATCCCCAGCAACCAATAAATGGAAAAATACCATATGGCAATTCCACTCAATGCAACAATTTTTAATTTTTTGAGAACCATCTTTAAACAAAAATCATAGGATAATTGCTTTACAATGTTGTGTTGCTTTTTGCCAATAACAACATACAACAAGGTGAATCAGTTTGTATATACATATATTCCATCTCCCTCCAACCTCCCTCCCACCCACCCCACATCCCACCTCTCTAAGTCATCACAGAGTACAGAGCAGAGCTCCCTGTGCTATATAGCAGGTTTCTACTACTATTTTACATACAGTACTATATATATATATATATATATATATATATATATATAGTACTGTATGTAAAATATATATATATGTATTTTACATACAGTACTATATATATATATATATATATATATGTAAAATATATATATATATATATTTTACATACAGTACTATATATATATATAGTATATATATATATATACTACTATCTCAATTAATCCCATGTATATATATATGTATATATATATACATATATATATGTGTATATATATATATACTACTATCTCAATTAATCCCATGTATATATATATATATATCCCATATATATATATATATATATATACTACATGGGATATATATATATATATAGTATATATATACTATATATACTATATATATATATATATATATATACTATATATATATATATATAGTACTGTATGTAAAATATATATATATATATATTTTACATATATATATATAGTACTGTATGTAAAATATATATATATATGTATTTTACATACAGTACTATATATATATATATATATATGTAAAATATATATATATATATATTTTACATACAGTACTATATATATATATATAGTATATATATATATATACTACTATCTCAATTAATCCCATGTATATATATATGTATATATATATATACTACTATCTCAATTAATCCCATGTATATATATATGTATATATATATACATATATATATGTGTATATATATATATACTACTATCTCAATTAATCCCATGTATATATATATATATATCCCATATATATATATATATATATATACTACATGGGATATATATATATATATATAGTATATATATATCCCATGTATATATATATATATATATCCCATGTATATATATATATATATATACTATCTCAATTAATATATATATATATATACACTACTATCTCAATTAATCCCATGTATATATATATGTATATATACATATATATACATATGTACATATATACATATACATATGTACATATACCACTGCAGTGTATATATATATACATATATATGTATATATATATATATACTACTATCTCAATTAATCCCATGTATATATATATGTATATATATTTTATGTAAAATATATATATACATATATATATACATATATATATGTAAAATATATATATATATATTTTACATACAGTACTATATATATATATATAGTATATATATATATATATACTACTATCTCAATTAATCCCACATTTTCCTGCCCCAGCTGTGTCAACAAGTCCGTAAAGAGAACCATTCTATTTGCTGCTTGTGACTTACAAAAAGAGAAAAACATATACATTGCTAACTATATAATGGATGGTTCTAGATCGACCACTAAAGAACTACCTTTATCCAGAGCACTGAGCCATGATTGAGGTGGTGGCTCCATTTACACTGACTCCTTGCTCCCTGAGATCAAGAGGAAGAAATGTGGATGAACATCACATGACCATTTTGTTCCTAAGGTGACATCTTTTGACCACCCATGTTAGGCTGAGTAGACCCTCATCTCAGAATGAGCCATTTGGATTCTTCTCTTTCCTGATTTTTGAGATGTGGAATAGAAAGACATGGACACTGACAGTTCCATGGAAGAAAGGCTCACAAAGGCCAATTGCAAAACTCGTTAGGGCCTTCCCTGGTGGGTCAGTGGCAGAAACTACCCGCTCCTGATAACGGAGTCCTGAGTTCGGTCTCTGGTCAGGGAACTAGATCCCACATGCCACAACTAAGAACCCAAATGCCATAACAAAGACCACTTGCAGCCAGATAAATAGATAAATATTGAAAGCAAGACAAGTTGTTTGATCTGTCCTTGGCTCTTTTGTGTGTTCTTCTAATCCTGTGGGATATTTTATATCTACCAAGGAAGCCGGCCATCATTTTTGGGTCATTTAAACAATAGACATTTATTGTCTCCCAGTTCTGGAGGCTGGAAGTCTAAGACTGAGGTGTCAGCAGGGCTGGTTTCTTCTGAGATCTCTCTCCTTGGCTTGTAGACGGCTGTCTTTTCCCTGTGTCTTCACATGGTCTTCCCTCTGTGAGTGTCTGTGCCCTAATTTCCTCTACAGGACACCAATCCCATTGGACCAGGGCCCACCACAGCCTAATTTTATCTTCATGACTCATTTAAATGCTCCAAATATAGTCATATTCTGAGATATTGGAGGTTAAGACTTGGACATGTGGATTTTGTGGAGGGGACACAATTCATTCCATGTCCAGTGGTCTAGTGTGGATATGCCTGAGAAACAAAGCAACATTGAAAATTCCAGTCATTGGCATGACTGGGGAAAACAGGTATCCCTTGAGACTAGAGACCTATTCAGCATTTCAGATCCAAATGTGGCTGCATTTTCTGCATGTTAATTGTGGCAACAGATGAATTACAGCCATGGGCTTCACTTGACGCTAGGTTATCATTTCCTGGGAGTTTAATGATTGCGACTTCTTTCATATAACTATGAGGTTTGAACGTCAATTGTGACTCAGTCAATTCTTTTTTTGAAATAATATCTAATTTTGAATTTTTCTTCCTCCAACTGCTATGGAAAGCAGATCTTTATGACCAACACCAGGACCCTCATAATAGTTTCTTGTACCACCCCTGGCCTCCAGTTTGCTCAGTTCTTGTTTCCTATACATACCAGCATTGTTCATTGTTCTTTCCATTTCTTGTAACCTTCAAAAGAGGCTCTCTCAGCTTAATCATCTCAAGATTAATCCTACAATCCTAATGTCATGCTAAGTGCATGCTTAGGACTTTAATTTCTATTGCTTCCAAAAATACCCCAAAAGCCTCTCTTCTGAATCCCCCTAGATCAAGTTCGTCAACTTTCTACTCACATGTTTCCAAGCCCAAATCTTTCCTTATATCACTTTATCTAGAATATCTCAAAAGGTCTCAGCTCTCAGGAGACTTATCATTCTTTAAAAGAAATCTTGTCAGACAGAGAAAGACAAATATCATAAGATATTGTCTCTATAGGAAATCTAAAAAATGGTAAAAATGAACTTTTTTACAAAACAGAAACAGAGTCACAGATGTAGAAAATAAACTTATGGTTAACAGTGGGGAATGGGGAAAGGGATAAATTAGGAGATTGGGATTAACATATACACACTACTATATGCAAAATAGATAACTAATAAGAACCGACTGCAAGCACAAGGAACTCTCTCAACACTCTATAATGACCTATATGGGAAAAGAATCTGCAAAACAGAGGATATATATATATATGTAACTGGAGAAGGGCATGGCAACCCACTCCAGTATTCTTGCCTGGAAAATTCCATGGACAGAGGAGACTGGTGGGCTACAGTCCATAGGGTCACAAAGAGTTGGACAAAACTAAAGTGACTCAGCACACACGCACGCATATATATGTATAACCGATTCACTTTTGCTGTTTACCTAAAACTAACACAACACTTTAAATCAAATATACTTCAATAATTTTTTTTTAAACTAAACTTGTATTCAAATTTAACTTCCTCAGAAATGTTTTCCCTGACCATTTTGTCTACAACAGTGCCCCATCTACTGACATCTTATCACTCTGCTTTGTTTCTCTTTATGGTGCTATTATTGGCTGAATTGTTTCCCTCAAAAATTCCTGTGCTAAAGTAGTTTTTTCTTTTTTAATTTTAATTGGAGGCTAAATACTTCAAAATATTTTAGTGGTTTTTGCCATACATTGACATGAATCAGCCATGGGTGTACATGTGTTCCCCATTCTGAAACCCCCTCCCACTTCCCTTCCCATCCCATCCCTCAGAGTCATCCTAGTGCATTGGCCCTGAGCAACCTGTCTCATGCAGCAAACCTGGACTGATGATCGGTTTCACATATGGTAATATACATGTTTCAATGCTGTGCTCTCAAATCATCCCATCGCCTTCTCCCACAGAGTCCAAAAGTCTATTCTTTTCATCTGTGTCTCTTTTGCTGTCTTGCATACAAGGTCATTGTTACCATCTTTCTAAATTCCACATATATGTGTTAATATACTGTACTGATGTTTTTCTTTCTGACTTACTTCACTCTATATAATAAGTTCCAGTTTCATCCACCTTATTAGAACTGATTCAATTGTATTCTTTTCAATAGCTAAGTAATATTCCATTGTGTATATGTACCATGGCTTTCTTCTCCATTTGTCTGCCGATGGACATCTAGGTTGCTTCCATGTCCTAGCTGTTATAAACAGGGCTGCGGTGAACATTGGGGTACATGAGTCTCTTTCAATTCTGGTTTCCTGAGTGTGTATGCCCAACAGTGGAATTACTGGGCACGAAATGAAGCAGGGCAAAGGCTAATAGAGTTTTGCCGAGAGAACGCACTTGTCATAGGAAACACACCCTTACAACAACACAAGAGAAGACTCTACACATGGACATCACCAGATGGTCAACACTAAAATCAGATTCATTACATTTTTTGCAGCCAATGATGGAGAAGCTCTATACAGATAGCAAAAACAAGACCAGGAGCTGACTGTGGCTCAGATCATGAACTCCTTATTGTCAAATTCAGACAGAAATTGAAGAAAGTAGGGAAAACCACTAGACCATTCAGATATGACCTAAATCAAATCCCTTATGATTAAACAGTGGAAGTAAGAAATAGATTTAAGGGACTAGATCTGATAGATAGAGTGCCTGATGAACTCTGGACTGAGGTTCATGACATTGCACAGGAGACAGGGATCAAGACCATCCCCATGGAAAAGAAATGCAAAAAAGCAAAATGGCTGTCTGAGGAGGCCTTACAAATAGCTGTGAAAAGAAGAGAAGTGAAAAGCAAAGGAGAAAAGGAAAGATATAAGCATCTGAGTTCAGAGTTTCAAAGAATAGCAAGGAGAGATAAGAAAGCCTTCCTCAGCGATCAATGCAAAGAAATAGAGGGAAACAACAGAATAGGAAAAACAAGAGATCTCTTCAAGAAAATTAGAGATGGCAAGGGAATATTTCATGCAAAGATGGGCTCCATAAAAGACAGAAATGTTATGGACCTAACAGAAGCAGAAGATATTAAGAAGAGGTGGCAAGAATACACAAAAGAACTGTACAAAAAAAGATCTTCATGATGAAGATAATCACAATGGTGTGATCACTCACCTGGAGCCAGACATCTTGGAATGTGAAGTCAAGTGGGCCTTAGAGAGCATCACTACGAACAAAGCTAGTGGAGGTGATGGAATTCCAGTTGAGCTATTTCAAATCCTGAAAGATGATGCTGTGAAAGTGCTGCACTCAATATGCCAGCAGATTTGGAAAACTCAGCAGTGGCCACAGGACTGGAAAATGTCAGTCTTCATTCCAACCCCAAAGAAAGGCAATGCCAAAGAATGCCCAAACTACCGCACAATTGCACTCACCTCACACGCTAGTAAAGACATACTCAAAATTCTCCAAGCCAGGCTTCAGCAATATGTGAACCATGAACTTCCAGATGTTCAAGCAGGTTTTAGAAAAGGCAGAGGAACCAGAGATCAAATTGCCAACATCCGCTGGATCATGGAGAAAGCAAGAGAGTTTCAGAAAAACATCTATTTCTGCTTCATCGACTATGCCAAAGCCTTTGACTGTGTGGATCACAATCATCTGTGGAAAATTCTGAAAGAGATGGGAATATCAGACCTTCTGACCTGCCTCTTGAGAAACCTGAATGCAGGTCAGGAAGCAACAGTTAGAACTGGACATGGAACAACAGACTGGTTCCATATAGGAAAAGGAGTGCATCAAGGTTGTATATTGTCACCCTGCTTATTTAACTTATATGCAGAGTACATCATGAGGAACGCTGGGCTGGAAGAAGCAGAAGCTGGAATCAAGATTGCTTGGAGAAATATCAATAACCTCAGATATTCAGATGACACCACCCTTATGGCAGAAAGTGAAGAGGAACTCAAAAGCCTCTCGATGAAAGTGAAAGAGGAGAGTGAAAAGGTTGGCTTGAAGCTCAACATTCAGAAAACAAAGATCATGGCATCTGGTCCCATCACTTCATGGGAAATAGATGGGGAAACAGAAAGCAGTGTCAGACTTTATTTTTTTGGGCTCCAAAATCACTGCAGATGCTAATTGCAGCCATGAAATTAAAAGACGCTTGCTCCTTGGAAGGAAAATTATGACCAACCTAGATAGCATATTAAAAAGCAGAGACATTACTTTGCCAACCAAGGTCCGTCTAGTCAAGGCTATGGTCTTTACCATGGTCATGTGTGGATGTGAGAGTTGTACTGTGAAGAAAGCTGATTGCTGAAGAATCGATGCTTTTGAATTGTGGTGCTGGAGAAAACTCTTGAGAGTCCCTTGGACTGCAAGGAGATCCAACCAGTCCGTTCTAGAGGAGATCAGTCCTGGGTGTTCATTGGAAGGACTGCTGCTCAAACTGAAACTCCGATACTTTGGCCACCTCATGAGACGAGCTGACTCACTGGAAAAGAGTCTGATGCTGGGAGGGATTGGGGGTGGGAGGAGACAGGGACGACAGAGAATGAGATGGCTGGATGGCATCACCGACTTGATGGACATGAGTTTGAGTGATCTCCGAGAGTTGTTGATGGACAGGGAGGCCTGGTGTGCTGTGATTCATGGGGTTGCAAAGAGTCGGACACGACTGAATGACTGAACTGAACTGAACTGATGACAGCTCTATTTCCAGTTTTTTAAGGAATATCCACACTGATTTCTATAGTGGCTCTACTAGTTTGCATTGTCACCAAAAGTGTAAGAGGGTTCCCTTTTCTCCACACCCTCTCCAGTATTTACTGTTTGTAGACTTTGATAGCAGCCATTGTGACTGGTGTGAGATGGTAGCTTACTGTGGTTTTGATTTCCATTTCTCTGATAATGAGTGATATTGAGCATCTTTTCATGTGTTTGTTAGCCATCTGTATGTCTTTTTTGCTGAAATGTCTCTTTAGTTCTTTGGCCCATTTTTTGTTTGGGTCATTTATTTTTCTGGAATTGATCTGCAGGAGCTACTTATATATTTTTGAGATTAATTCTTTGTCAGGTGCTTTGTTTGCTATTATTTTTTCCCATTCTGAAGGCTATTTATTCACCTTGCTTATAGTTTCCTTCATTGTGCAAAAGCTTTTAAGTAATTAGGTCCCATTTGTTTATTTTTGCTTTTATTTTCATTACTCTGGGGGCTGGGTCATAGAGGATCCTGCTGTGATTTATGTCAGAGAGTGTTTTGCCTGTTTTCCTCTAGGACTTTTATAGTTTCTGGTCTTACATTTAGATCTTTAACCCATTTTGAGTTTATTATTGTGTGTGGTGTTAGAAAGTGTTCTATATTCATTCTTTTACAAGTGGTTGACCATTTTTCACAACATGACTTGTTAAAGATATTGTACTTTCTCCATTGTATATTCTTGCCTCCTTTGTCAAAGATAAGGAGTCCATAGGTCCAAGGATTCATCTCTGGGCTTTCTATTTTCTTCTATTGATCTATATTTCTGTCCTTGTGCCAGTACCACACTCTCTTGATGACTGTAGCTTTGTAGTATAGTCTGAAGTCAGGCAGGTTGATTCCTTCAGTTTCATTCTTCTTTCTCAAGATTGCTTTGGCTATTCGAGGTTTTTTGTATTTCCGTCAGTTCAGTTCAGTTGCTCAGTCGTGTCCGATTCTCCGCGACCCCATGAATCACAGCACACCAGGCCTTCCTGTCCATCACCAACTCCCGGAGTTCACTCAAACTCATGTCCACAGAGTCGGTGATGCCATCCAACCATCTCATTCTCCGTTGTCCCCTTCTCCTCCCGCCCCCAACCCTTCCCAGCATCAGAGTCTTTTCCAGTGAGTCAACTCGTTGCATGAGGTGGCCAAAGTATTGCAGTTTCACCTTTAGCATCAGTCCCTCCAATGAACACCCAGGATCGATCTCTCTTAGAATGGACTGGTTCGATCTCCTGGCGGTACAAGGGACTCTCAAGAGTCTTCTCCAACACCACAGTTCAAAAGCATCAATTCTTCGGCGATCAGCTTTCTTCACAGTCCAACTCTCACATCCATACATGACCACGGGAAAATCCATAGCCTTGACTAGACAGACCTTTGTTGGCAAAGTAACGTCTCTGCTTTTTAATATATTATCAAGGTTGGTCATAACTTTCCTTCCAAGGAGCAAGCGTCTTTTAATTTCATGGCTGCAATCAGCATCTGCAGTGATTTTGGAACCCAAAAAAATAAAGTCTGACACTGTTTCCCCATCTATTTCCCATGAAGTGATGGGACCAGATGCCATGATCTTAGTTTTCTGAATGTTGAGCTTCAAGCCAACCTTTTCACTCTCCTCTTTCACTTTCATCAAGAGGCTTTTGAGTTCCTCTTCACTTTCTGCCATAACGGTAGTGTCATCTGCATATCTGAGATTATTGATATTTCTCCAAGCAATCTTGATTCCAGCTTCTGCTTCTTCCAGCCCAGCGTTCCTCATGATGTACTCTGCATATAAGTTAAATAAGCAAGGTGACAATATACAGCCTTGACGCACTCCCTTTCCTATTTGGAACCAGTCTTTTGTTCCATGTAAAGTTCTGACTGTTGCTTCCTGACCTGCATACAGGTTTCTCAAGAGGCAGGTCAGGTGGTCTGGTATTCCCATCTCTTTCAGAATTTTCCACAGATGATTGTGATCCACACAGTCAAAGGCTTTGGCATAGTCGATGAAGCAGAAATAGATGTTTTTCTGGAACTCTCTTGCTTTCTCCATGATCCAGCAGATGTTGTATTTCCGTACAAATCATGAAATTATTTGTTCTAGTTCTGTGAAAAATACCATTGGTAGCTTGATAGGGAATGCATTGAATCTATAGATTGCTCTGGGTAGTATACTCATTTTCATTGTATTGATTCTTCCAATCCATGAACATGCTATATTTCTCCTATTTGTGGCATCTTTGATTTCTTTCATCAGCGTTTTATAGTTTTCTATATATAGATCTTTTGTTTCTTTAGGTAGATTTATTCCTAAGCATTTTATTCTTTTTGTTGCAATGGTGAATGGAATTGTTTCCTTAATTTCTCTTTCTGTTTTCTCATTGTTAGTGTACAGGAACACAAGGAATTTCTGTGTGCTAATTTTATATCCTGCAACTTTACTGTATTCATTGATTAGCTCTAGTAATATTCTCGTGGTATCTTTAGGGTTTTCTATGTAGAGGATGACATCATTTGCAAACAGTAAGAGTTTTACTTCTTCTTTTACAATCTGGATTCCTGTTCTTTTTCTTCTCTGATTACTGTGGCTAAAACTTCCAAAACTATGTTGAATATAGTAGTGGTGAGAGTGGTCATCCTTGTCTTCTTCCTGATTTTAGGGGAAATGCCTTCAATATTTCACCATTGAGGATAATGTTTGTTGTGGGTTTATCATATATGGATTTTATTATGTTGAGGTATGTTCCTTCCATGCCTGCTTTCTGGAGGGTTTTTTTTTTTTTTTAATCACAAATGGATGTTGAATTTTGTCAAAGGCTGTCTATGCATCTATCGAGATAATCATATGGTTTTTATCTTTCAATTTGTTAATGTGGTGTATCACATTGATTGATTTGCAAATATTGAAGAATCCTTGCATCCCTGGGATAAAGCTACTTGGTCATGATGTATGATCTTTTGAATATGTTGTTGGATTCTGTTTGTGAGAATTTTAAGTATTTTTACATCTATGTTCATCAGTGATATTGGCCTGTAATTTTCTTTTTTGTGGCATCTTTGTCTGGTTTTGGTGTTAGGGTGATGGTGGCCTCATAGAATGAGTTTGGAAGTTTACTTTCCTCTGCAATTTTCTGGAAGAGCTTGAGTAGGATAGGTGTTAGCTCTTCTCTAAATTTTTGGTAGAATTCACCTTGTGAAGCCATCTGGTCCTGGGCTTTTGTTTGTTGCAAGATTTCTGATTACAGTTTCAATTTCTGTGTTTGTGATGGGTCTATTAAGATTTTCTGTTTCTCCCTGGTTCACTTTTGGAAAGTTATACTTTTCTAAGAATTGTCCATTTCTTCCAAGTTGTCCATTTTTTGGCATATAGTTACTGATAGTAGTCTCTTTTTATCCATTGTATTTCTCTGTTGTCTGTTGTAATCTCTCCATTTTCATTTCTAATTTTGTTGCTTTGATTCTTCTCCCTTTTTTTCATGATGAGTCTGACTAATGGTTTGTCTATTTTATTTATATCTCAAAGAAACAACTTTTAGTTTTGTTGATTATTGCTTTAGTCTCCTTTCTTTCTTTTTCACTTACTTCTGCCCTAAATATTATGATTTATTTTCCTCCTACTAGCCTGGGGGTTCTTCATTTCTTCTTTTTCTAGTTAATTTAGGTATAGAGTTAGATTCTTTATTTGATTTTTCTCTTGTGTATTGAGATAAGTTTGTATTGCTAAGAACCTCCCCTTTAGCACTGCTTTTACTGAATCCCATAAATTTTGGGGTTGTTGAGTTTTCATTTTCATCCGTTTCTATATATATCTTGACTTCTTTTTTGATTTCTTCTGTGATTTGTTGGTTATTCAGAAATATGTTGTTTAGCTTCCATATGTTTGTATTTTTAGTAGTTTTTTCCTGTAGTTGATATCTAGTCTTATTACATTGTGATCAGGAAAGATGCTTGAAATGATTTTGATTATTTTTTTTAATTTACCAAGGCCAGATTTATGGCCCAGGGTGTGATCTATCCTGGAGAAGGTTCCATATGTCCTTGAGAAAAAAGGTGAAATTCATTGTTTTGGGGTGAATTGTCCTATAGATATCTATTAGGTCTAACTGGTCCATTGTATCATTTAAAGTTTGTGTTTCCTTGCTACTTTTCTGTTTAGTTGATCTATCCATAGGTGTGAGTGGGGTATTAAAATCTCAAACTATTATTGTGTTACTATTATTGTGTTACTGTTATTTCCCTTTTCATACTTGTTAGCATCTGTCTTACATATTGCAGTGCTCCTATGTTGGGTGCATATATATTTATAATTGTTATATATTCTTCTTGATTGATCCTTTGATCATTATGTAGTGTCCTTCTTTGTCTTTTCACGGCCTTTATTGCAAAGTTTATTTTATCTTATATGAGTGTTGCTACTCCTGCTTTCTTTTGGTCTCCATTTGCATGAAATATCTTTTTCCAGTCCGTCACTTTCGTTCTGTCTGTGTCCTTTGTTTTGAGATGGGTCTCTTGTAGACAGCGTGTTTAGGGGTCTTGTTTTTGTATCCATTCACCCAGTCTTCGTCTTTTGATTGGGGCATTCAATCCATCACTTGCATTTAAGGTGATTATTGATGCATATGATCCCATTGCATTTACTTTGTTGTTTTGGGTTCGAGTTAATAAACCTTTTCTGTGTTTCCTGTCTAGAGAAGATCCTTTAGCGTTTGTTGAAGAGCTGGTTTGGTGGTGCTGAATTCTCTCAACTTTTGTTTGTCTGTAAAGCTTTTGATTTCTCCCTCATATTTGAATGAGATCCTTGCTGAGTATAGTAATCTGGGTTGTAGGTTTTTCTCTTTCATCACTTGAAATATGTCCTGCCATTCCTTTCTGGCCTGAACATTTTCTACTGAAAGATCAACTATTATCCTTATGGGAATCCCCTTGTGTGTTATTTGTTGCTTTTCCCTAGATGCTTTTAATATTTGCTCTTTATGGGTGATCTTCATTAATTTGGTTAATATGTGTCTTGGGGTGTTTTGCCTTAGCTTTATCCTATTTGGGAATCTCTGTGTTTCTTGGACGTGGGTGATTATTTCCTTCCCCATTTTAGGGAAGTTTTCAACTATTATCTCCTCAAGTATTTTCTCATGCCCTTTCTATTTGTCTTCTTCATCTGGGATTGCTATAATTCGAATGTTGGGGTGTTTAACATTGTCCCAGAGGTCTCTGAGGTTGTCTTCTTTTCTTTTCTTTTTTTCTCTCTGCTTCACTTATTTCCACCATTCTACCTTTCACCTCACTCATCCTATCTTCTGCTTCAGTTATTCTACTGTTGGTTCCCTCCAGAGTGCTTTTGATCTCAATTATTGCATTATTCATTATTGATTGACTCTTTTATTTCTTCTCGGTCCTTGTTAAACATTTCTTCCATCTTCTCAATCCTTGTCTCCAGGCTTTTAATCTGTAACTCCATTTTGTTTTCAAGATTTCAGATCTTTTTTTTTTTAATTTTTGTTTTTATTGGAGGCTAATTATTTTACAATATTATATTGGTTGGTTTTGTCATACATTGACATGAATCCGCCCCGGGTGTACATGAGTTCCCCCTCCCAAACCATCCTCCCACCTCCCTTCTCCCCTTATCATCCCTCTGGGTCATCCCCACATACCAGCCCCGAGCATCCTGTAACATGCATCGACCCTGAACTGGTGATTCGTTTCACATACGATAATATACATGTTTCAATGCCATTCTCCTAAACCATCCCACCCTCACGGATCATTTTTATTATCATTATTCTGAATTCTTTTTCACGTAGACTCCCTATTTCTTCCTCTTTTGTTTGGTTTGGTGGGTATTTATCATGTTCCTTTATCTGTTGAATATTTTTCTGCCTTTTCATCTTGTTTAGATTGCTGTTTTGGGGGTGGCCCTTCGGTATGCTGGAAGTTTGTGGTTCCTTTTTATTGTGGAGGTTCCTCCCTGTGGGTGGGGTTGGACAAGTGGCTTGTCAATGTTTCCTGGTTAGGGAAGCTTGCCTCGGTGTTCTGGTGGGTGGAGCTGAATCTCTTCTCTCTGGAGTGCAATGAAGTGTCCAGTAGTGAGTATTGAGGTGTCTATGGGTTTGGTTGGAAGGAAAATTATGACCAACCTAAATAGCATATTAAAAAGCAGAGACATTATTTTGCCAACAAAGGTCCGTCTAATCAAGGCTCTGGTTTTTCCAGTGGTCACATATGGATTTGAGACTTGGACTGTGAAGAAAGCTGATCACCAAAGAATTGATTCTTTTGAACTGTGGTGTTGGAGAAGACTCTTGAGAGTCCCTTGGACTGCAAGGAGATCCAACCAGTCCATTCTAAAGGAAATTAGTCCTGGGTGTTCATTGGAAGGACTGATGCTAAAGCTGAAACTCCAATACTTTGACCACCTCATGCGAAGAGTTGACTCACTGAAAAAGACTCTGATGCTGGGAGGGATTGGGGGCAGGAGGAGAAGGGGACGACAGAGGATGAGATGGCTGGATGGCATCACCAACTCGATGGACATGAGTTTGAGTGAACTCTGGGAGTTAGTGATGGACAGGGAGGCCTGGCGTGCTGTGATTCATGGGGTCGCGGAGAGTCAGACACGACTGAGCTACTGAACTGAACTGAAAGGTAAAAAATTGATAACAAATACCAAAAAGCAAAGATTAAAAATCTAGAGTAGAGGTTAGCCTCTCAAAAATATTATTAAAAAATCACAAAATTATAAAATATATATATGTGAAATTTGCTTTTAAAATAGGGTCTTTTTTGCAAGGTAATATTAGGTTATAAAAATGAAAATTAAAGGAGTAACAAAGAACTTAAAAAATTTTTTTAATGATAATAGTAAAATATATCTAGGAATTTCTCTGGAGCTGTTGAGGGCAGTATGGAGTCAGTTCAGTTTCAGATAGTTCCTTGTTCCAGCTTATACTTCTTCTCAAGGTATATAGGCCCCTTCCAATGTAGTCATGCTAACTACAAGGTTTCAATCTGTTGCACCTGTCACTTCTAAAACGGTTCCCTCTTCTGTGTTAATTTTGGCTTCCTCTGTTTACAAGTCTCTTCAGTGTCTAATTTCTACCCTGACACAAGGGGGTGAAGGTGATCACTCATTTAGGCTTGTTCAGTTGTGCTGTGGGGAGGGAGGATATTGCAAACAAATATCACTGGCATGTGTGGGGAGTGTTCCCAGTGTCCGAACCACACTGGGTTTGCCCCAGCTCATGCACCTGTGCTTTCTCGGTCTACATTGCTTAGGCTCAAGGTTACTCTGCAGGGGAACTGTCCAAAGCAGGCCCTGGGTTGTGTGCCTTTCCCAGGTCTAAGCTGCTCAGGTTCATGTTCTTGGATACTCCACAAAGGCATAGACTCGGTTGGGCCGGCATTTTGTGCCCTTCCAAGGTCTGAGCAGCTCAGGCGACCAGGTGCTTGGTGAGCACACTATCCCAGGTGTGTGGTGCGTCTTAATCACCTCCCCGGTCCCGGCTGCTTGCTTTCCTGGGTGTGCTGCAAAAGCATCATCTTGGGTGTGCCATGTGTCACCTCTGGGGAGCTGATCTCAGGCTGCAACCCTTCTAGCAGATGTCAACTGACAGGATCCCAAGAAGACTTGTGTAGCAACTGGGAGCCTGCTCACAATTTGTTGAACGATGCTGTCTCTGGGGCCAAGACTGCCCCTTGTCTTCTGGCTCTGGCTGTGACCAGCCTGTCTCTCTACCTCTGGTCGGGGATGGGGGCCCGCAGCCGGCTAACTCTCCTCTGGTATTCGCTCCGTCCTCTGTTCTGTAGTGGGCCAGGCTGTGCCTTAATTTAAAGCTTTTCCTGAGAAAGTTCTCTCTCTTTTTTATTTTTCTCTCTCTGGCTATCCCACAGTTTGGGTTGCTAACTCATGTTAGCTCCCTCAGATTGTTCTCTGGGCATTCAGTCCTAGTCCTTACCCTAAGGAATGCAGCCAACGCCTCCCCGTTCAGCCCCTGCTCGCTGGTGGTGGACTCATCTGGGCTACTTCCCCACTGGGAGTTGTGGTTAGGTGTGTATTCTGTGCTGTTTTTTTTTCCTCCTGGTTATGTTGCCCTCTGAGATTCCAAAACTCCCCACAGACCTGCCTGTGAGAGGGTTTCCTGGTATGTGGGAACTTCTTCTCCTTCCTGACTCCCTCCCCAGGATGGGTCTCCGTCCCTAACTCTTTTGTCTCTCTTTTTGTGTTTTATATTTTGTCCTACCTCCCTTTCAGAGAAGGTAATGGTACCCCTCTCCAGTACTTTTGCCTGGAAAATCCCATAGACAGAGGAGCCTGGTGGGCTTCAGTCCATGGGGTCGCTAAGAGTCAGACACCACTGAACGATATCACTTTCACTTTCACTCATTGGAGAAAGAAATGGCAACCCACTCCAGTGTTCTTGCCTGGAGAATCCCAGGGACAGGGGAGCCTGGTGGGAGGCCATCTATGGGGTTACACAGAGTCGGACATGACTGAAGTGACTTAGCAGCAGCAGCTACCTCCTTTAGAAGAGAATGGGTTGCCTTTTTGGGTGCCTTGTGTCCTCTACCAGCATTCAGAAGTTGTTTTGTGGAAGTTGCTCAGCATTGAAATGATCTTTTGATGAATTTGTGAGGGATAAAGTGGTCTCCCCATCCTATTTCTCCACTATCTTAGGACCACCACATTATTTGTTAATTACTCCTTGGAAGGAAAGTTATGACCAACCTTGATAGCATATTAAAAAGCAGAGACATTACTTTGCCAACCAAGGTCCGTCTAGTCAAGGCTATGGTTTTTCCCGTGGTCATGTATGGATGTGAGAGTTGGACTGTGAAGAAAGCTGATCGCTGAAGAATTGATGCTTTTGAACTGTGGTGTTGGAGAAGACTCTTGAGAGTCCCTTGGACCGCAAGGAGATCCAACCAGTCCATTCTAAAGGAGATCAATCCTGGGTGTTCATTGGAAGGGCTGATGCTAAAGCTGAAACTCCAATACTTTGGCCACCTCATGCGACGAGTTGACTCACTGGAAAAGACTCTGAGGCTAGGAAAGGTTGGGGGCGGGAGGAGAAGGGGACGACCGAGAATGAGATGGTTCGATGGCATCACCGACTCTGTGGACGTGAGTTTGAGTGAACTCCGGGAGTTGGTGATGGACAGGGAGGCCTGGCGTGCTGTGATTCATGAGCTAACGGAGAGTCGGACACGACTGAACTGAACTGAACTGAACTGAACTGAATATTGATACATGGAAGAATTTGAATGAACACTGAAACATTATGCTAAGTGAAAGGAGTCAGTAACTCAGTTGCAAAAGTCCATATGTTGTATTATGTCATTTATATGCAATTTTCACACTGACAAGCCAATGTAGACAGAGTAGATTGGTAGTTCCCTAGGATTTGGGTTTGGGTGGAGGGTGACAGCTAATTGCAAGAGTGTTTCCTTTTATTGTAATTAAAATATTCTAAAATTTATTATGGTGATGATTAAACAACTCTGTGAATATACAAAGCACAATTAATATGCTGTGCTGTGCTAAGTTGCTTCAGTCATGTCTGACTCTTTGTGACCCCATGGATTGTAGCCCATCAGCCTTTTCTCCATGAGATTCTCCAGGCAAGAATACTTGAGTGGGTTGCCATGTCCTTCTCCAAAGGATCTTCCCAACCCAAGGATTGAACCCATGTCTCTTTGGTCTCCTGCATTGACAGGTGAGTTCTTTAGCACTAGCATCCACTGGGAAGCCCTACAGTGAATTATACATTCTGCTAAATGAATTACATTATATATGTATTATACTTAAATCATATATAAGTGATTTAATTCCTGAAATAAATCTGCAAATATTGTTTCTGATACACTCAAACTTACTTGAAAATAACAGCTTTGTGTATTCTTGTGTGACTTTTTCTGAATTCAATAAATTATTTTGCCTTGGATAAAAAGCAGCAAGTGTACCAGAAATGACCTATTTGTTATTTTTGTGTATAATAAGCCAAATTAATAAGCTCACTTTTTATGCTCAAACATATGCCAGAACTGACCTTTCCTTCTGAGTTGCCAATTTCAGTAAAAAGCAATAGCATTTTATTACTAGAATTTCTTGCAGTAATTGGACCAAGCTTCTCAACTTGATTCTACCTAGAAATGATCCGTCACTGTATCTTCATACCTTGAACAATGTCTGTGATAAAAGTGACTCATATGAACCACTATGCAGAAATTTTTACATTTAAGTAGTCTATGAAAATTCCAGTGGCCCTCTATTCCAAAGTGTAGTTGTCAGCACCACAAAATAATTACAATTTGCTGAAAGATAATGAGCAATGCAAAGATTTAAGAAACTTCTAAATTATTGTAATTAAAACAATTTCATTCAAAGCCTAGTTAAAATTTAAGAACATTGCTCTACTAACTTGATTGTGGTATGATTATAGTGCTCTCACCATTCAATGTAGATTAACATTATTTTGATGTTTCATCTTAATAATTGTGAGCTACATTCTTTCTTAAATCCTAGAAGCACCTGTTTCCTCCTTCTATCTGTAAAGAAAACAAAATGATTAGCTAGAATCAAGTGGAAAACATCCATTTCTGCTTCTTGTAACCTTAGAAACTGAATTTACTTCTCCAAGCAAAATTATTAGGGTCACAATGAATAAACTGGTAATCACAATGCCTTCTATATATTGTTAAAATATACATCACTTCTACCCTTTGTAACAACTCAATCTAGATATTTAGTAACTTTGGTTGAACAATTAACATAAACATAAACTTAATTTAGAGTAAATTGTACACTAAATTTTCTAATCATGTATATGAGAATGACCGTTCATATAATTACATAAAGATTATGAGACCACAACAGGTCCTATTTCATGGAATCTGCCTGTGATATAAAAAGTGTGGAAGGGAAAAATTATGGGCTAAATTTCTCCCTCCATAACTCATGTGTTGAAACCTTCATTTCGTTTCAGCCACTCAGTCATACCCAACTCTTTGTAAACCCCTGGACTGTAGCATGCCAGGCTTTGCTATCCATCACCAATAGCTGGAGCTTGCTCAAACTCATATCCACTGAGTTTGTGATGCCATCTAACCATCTCATCCTCTGTCATCTCCTCCTTCTCCTACTTTCAATCTTTCCCAGCATCAGGGTCTTCAATGAGTCAGCTTTTTGCATCAGGTAGTCAAAGTATTAGAGTTTCAGCTTCAGCATCAGTCCTTCTAATGAATATTCAGGACTGATTTCCTTTAGGATTGAATGGTTTGCTCTCCTTGCAATCCAAGGGATTCTCAAGAATCTTCTCCAAAAACACAGGTTAAAAACATCAATTCTTCGGCGCTCAGCTTTCTTTCTGGTCCAAATCTCGTATCCATACATGACTACTGGAAAAGAGTTTTGACTTGATGGACCTTTGTCAGCAAAGTAATGTTTCTGCTTTTTAATATGCTGTCTAGCTTGGTCATAGCTTTTCTTCCAAGGAGCAAGCATCTTAATTTCATGGCTGCAGTCATCATCTGAGTGATTATGGAGTCACAAAAAATAAAGTCTGTCACTGTTTCCACTGGTTTCCCATCTATTTGCCATGAGGTGAGAGTACAGGATGCCATGATTTCGTTTTGTGAATGTTGAGTTTTAAGCCAGATTTTTCACTCTCTCTTTCTCTTTTATCAAGAGGCTCTTCAGTTTCTCTTAGCTTTCTGCCCAAGGGGTGGTGTCATCTGCATATCTAAGGTTATTGATATTTCTCCCAGCAATTTTGATTCCAGCTTGTGCTTCATCCAGTCCTACATTTCATAGGATGTACTCTTCATATAATTTAAATAAGCAGGGTGACACTATACAGCCTTGAGATACTGATTTCCCAATTTGGAACCAGCCCGTTGTTCAACATCTGTTTCTCACCATTGTTTCTTGACCTGCATACAGATTTCTCAGGAGGCAGGTCAGGTGGTTTTGTATTCCCATCTCTTTCAGAACTTTCCACAGTTTGTTGTGATCCACACAGTCAAAAGTTTTGATGCAGTCAACAAAGCAGAAGTAGATGTTTTTCTGGAACTCTCTTGCTTTTTCTATGATCTAAAGGATGTTGGCAATTGATCTCCGTTTCCTCTGCCTTTTTAAATTCAGCTTGAATATCTGGAACTTCTCGCTTCACATACTGCTGAAGACACACTTGGAGAATTTTGAAATTACTTTGCTAGAGTATTCAGTTCAGTTCAATTCAGTGGTTCAGTCACATTCAACTATTTGTGATCCCATGGATTGCAGCACGTCAGGCCTCCATCTCCATCACCAATTCCCGGAGATTACACAAACTCATGTCCATTAAGTCGGTGACGCAATCCATCCTCTATTGTCCCCTTCTCCTCCTGCCTTCAATCTTTCCCAGCATCAGGGTCTTTTCTTTTTTTTTTAATTTATTTATTTTAATTGGAGGCTAGTTACTTTACATTATTGTAATGGTTTTGCCAACAAAGGTCCGTCTAGTCAAGGCTATGGTCTTTCCCGTGGTCGTGTATGGATGTGAGAGTTGGACTGTGAAGAAAGCTGATCACCAAAGAATTGATGCTTTTGAACTGTGGTGTTGGAGAAGACTCTTGAGAGTCCTTTGTACCGCAAGGAGATCCAACCAGTCCATTCTAAGGGAGATCGATCCTGGATGTTCATAGGAAGGACTGATGCTGAGGCTGAAACTGCAATACTTTGGCCACCTCATGCGACGAGTTGACTCCTTGGAAAAGACTCTGATGCTGGGAAAGGTTGGGGGCGGGAGGAGAAGGGTACGACGGAGAATGAGATGGCTGGATGGCATCACCGACTCTGTGGACATGGGTTTGAGTGTACTCCGGGAGTTGGTGATGGACAGGGAGGCCTGGCATGCTGTGATTCATGGGGTCGTGGAGAGTCGGACACGACTGAGCGACTGAACTGAACTGAATGGTTTTGCCATACATTGACATGAATCTGCCCCAGGTGTACATGTGTTCCCCATCTTGAACCCCCCTCCCACCTACCTCCCCATCCCATCCCTGTGGTTCATCCCAGTACACCAGCCCTGAGATCCTGCATCATGCATTGAACCTGGGCTGGTGATTTGTTTCACAATGATAATATACATGTTTCAAAGCCATTCTCCCAAATCATCCCACCCTCTCAAATGAGTCACATCTTTGCATCAGGTGGCCAAAGTATTGGAGTTTCAGCTTCAGCATCAGTATTTACAATGAATATTCAGGACTGATTTCTTTAGGATGTCCTGGTTGGATCTCCTTGAAGTCCAAGGGACTCTCAAGAGTCTTCTCCAACACCACAATTGAAAAGCATCAATTCTTTGGCACTCAGCTTTCTTTAGAGTCCAAATCTCATATCCGTACATGACTACTAAAAAAAAAAAAAAAAATAGCCTTGACTAGACAGACCTTTGTTGGCAAAGCAATGTCTCTGCTTTTTAATATGCTGTTTAAGTTGGTCATAACTTTTCTTGAAAAGAGTAAAGTGTCTTTTAATTTCATGGCTGCAGTCACCATCTGCAGTGATTTTGGAGCCCCCCAAAATAAAGTCTGCTAGGCTTTCCACTGTTTCTCCATCTATTTGCCATAAAGTGATGGGACTGGATGCCATGATCTTTGTTTTCTGAATGTTGAGCTTCAAGCCAACTTTTTCACTCTCCTCTGCCACATTCATCAACGGACTCTTTAGTTCTTCTTCACTTTCTGTCATAATGATGGTGTCATCTGCATATCTGAGGTTATTGATATTTCTCTCAGTAATCTTGATACCACCTTGTGCTTCATCCAGCCCAGTATTTCTCATGATGTACTCTGTATATAAGTTAAATTAGCACAGTTAAAATATACAGCCTTGACATACTCCTTTTCCTACTTGGAACTAGTCTGTTGTTCCATGTCCAGTTCTGTTACTTCCTGACCTGCATACAGATTTATCAAGAGGCCTGTCAGGTGTTCTGATATTCCCATCTCTTTCAGAATTTTCCACAACAGTTTATTGTGATCCACACAGTCAAAGGCTTTGGCATAGTCAATAATGCAGAATTAGATGTTTTTCTGGAGCTGTCGCTTTTTCCATGTTCCAGCGGATGCTGGCAATTTGATCTCTGGTTCCTCTGCCTTTTCTACAATCTGCCCTTAACATCTGTAAGTTCATGGTTCATGTATTGCTTAAGCCTAGCTTGGAGAATTGGAGAAAGCAATGGCAAGCCACACTAGTACTCTTGCTTAGAAAATCCCATGGATGGAGGAGCCTGGTAGGCTGCAGTCCATGGGGTTGCTAAAAGTCAGACACGACTGAGCGACTTCACTTTCACTTTTCAGTTTCGTGCATTGGAGAAAGAAATGGCAACCCATTCCAGTGTTCTTGCCTGGAGAATCCCAGGGACGGGGGAGCCTGGTGGGCTTCCGTCTATGGGGTCACACAGAGTCAGACACTACTGAAGTGACTTAGCAGCAGCAGCAGCAGCAGCAGCAGCTTGGAGAATGTTGCCCATTACTTTGCGAGTGCGTGAGATGAGTACAATTGTATGGTAGTTTGAGCATTCTTTGGCATTCCCTTTCATTGGGATTCAAATGAAAACTGACATTTCCCAGTCCTGTGGCCACTGCTGATTTCTCCAAATTTTCTGGCATATTGAGTGCAGCACTTTCACAGCATCATCTTTTAGGATTTGAAATAGCTCAACTGAAATTCCATCACCTCCAATAGTTTTGTTGGTTGTGATGCTTCCTAAGGCATCACATCAGTTGATTTTGCATTCCAGGATGTCTGGCTCTAGGTGAGTTAGCACACCATCATGATTATCTGGGTCATGGAGATCTTTTTTGTATAGTTCTTCTGTGTATTCTTGTTCATAGTGATGCTTCCTAAAGCCCATCTGATTTGGACTCCAGGATTACTTGCTCTAGGTGAATAGAATGGTACTACTTTTGAAGATAAAATTTTTAAAGAGGTGGTTAACTTAAAATTAGGTCACTTTGTAGGCAATTTGTTTTGCCTGTTGTCTTTATAAACAGAGGATGTTACGAAGACTCGAGAAAAGTGAAAAATACATATACAGAGAAGATCCTATGAGCATTCTGTGAGAATCTGCCATCAACACATCAGGAAGAGTGAGCTCAGAAGAAATAAAACTTGCCAACAACTTGATCTTGGGTTTCCAGTGTCTAGAACAATGAAAAAATAAAATATATGTGTGTGTGGTTTAAGCCCTCTAGCTGTGGTATATTGCTGTAGCAGTCTGAGGAAATTAACATAAGAGATGTTTGCCAAGAAATCAAAGCATGATTTTGTCAGGCTTAAATACTTAATGTTTAGTGCATTTACTTGTGTATAAGAGAAAATAGTGTTTGAAATTCTCACTTAAAATGGGATACATTTTCAAATATTTTTCACATACCCATCACATACTGTATTTTTTAAATCGTGTCTGTTGACACTCAGCACTTATTACTACTCCTTTCTGAGATCACTCGTATCATTGAGAATAGAAGATTAAATCTACATTTTCCAGACTTGTATGTAACCAAATCACTGGACATAATTTAGACTCTGTCTTCTTGATGAACTTTTGTGAAATGTATAAACCAGAAGAACAGAGAAGATGACATTTGAATAGAAGTCCGATTTAAAGATAATATTTAGCAGATTACTCTGCAGTTTTATCAGGCAAAGTCTCCATCTTCTAGTCTAGTCACAAGCTTCTTGAATGTGGGTAGGTCTATGCCTATAGTAATAGTATCAGGGACAAAAGGAGTATCTTTGTCTAGCCCATGTCCGTGACATTTTCATGCATGAGAATTCCTATTTCTTTTGGAATTTTCAAGATAAAGAATTTAGGGAAACATTTTTCTACTGCATGCCAGAACATCCTCCTTCAAAATAAAGGGTAAGTAATTGCATTTTAGAGTTTCTATAGCTAGGAAAGAATAATTCCTGGCAGGACTTTTCAGGTTTTGGATGCATCACATTTCATGCTTGACAATACTGTTCCAACCAATTTATCATTTCACATAAAAAGCTTCTAGTTTTGAAGATTTGTGACCAAATAGCAAAGAGCATATAAGTGACTTGTGATATAAGTAGTCTTGCTGCTCACTGTTTACAATAGCTAGGACATGGAAGCAACCTATATGTCCATTGGCAGATGAATGGATAAGAAAATTGTGGTACATATACACAATGGAATATTGCTGCTGCTGCTAAATCAATTCAGTCGTGTCTAACGCTGTGCAACCCCACAGACAGCAGTCCACCAGGCTCCTCTTCAGGCAAGGAGTCTCTCCAAGGATTCTCCAGGCAAGAATACTGGAGTGGGTTGCCATTTCCTTCTCCAATGCATGCTTGCATGCTAAGTCACGTCAGTTGTGTCCGACTCTGTGCAACCCCATGGACAGCAGCCCACCAGGCTCCTCTGTCCACAGGATTCTTCAGGCAAGAATACTGGCGTGGGTTGCCATTTCCTTCTCCACAATGGAATATTACTCAGCTATAGAAAAGAACACATTTGAGTCCATTCTAATGAGGTGGATGAAACTGGAGCCTATTATGCCAAGTGAAGTGAGTCAGAAAGCAAAACACTAGTACAGTATATTAATGCATATATATGGAGTTTAGAATGACAGTAATGAGGACCATCTATGCGAGACAGCAAAAGAGACACAGATATAAGGAATGGACTTTTGGATTCTGTGGGAGAAGGCGAGGGTGGGATGATTTCAGAGAATAGCATTGTAACATGTATATTACCATATGTGAAATAGATCACTAGTCCAAACTCGATGCATGAAAAAGGACACTCAAAGCCAGTGCACAACCCAGAGGGATGGGACATGGAAAGAGGTGGGAGGGAGTTTGGGGATGGGGGATTACATGTATGCCCATGGCTAATTCATGTCAATGTATAGAAAAAACCACCACAATATTGTAAAGTAATTAGCCTCAAAGATGGGGAACACATGTACACCTGGAGCAGATTCAAGGCAATGTATGGCAAAACCAATACAATAATGTAAAGTAAAAAAATAATAATAATAAAATAAAATTAATGAATTAATTTTTTAAAAAAGAAAAAGTTTTGCTGCTTATAACATATGATCTAACAGATCCTATGATTCTAGAGGGTCTGTCATAAAAACAATGGGAGGTTCATCTGTAAACATAATTTAAAAATTCTGTGCCTATTCCCAGTGTTTAGGAGGAAGGAAATTCTATCCACAGCTGACTGAGTGGTCAACACCATTCATAATATAGCTACTGGACCCTGTTGAAAACCTGAATGCCATTGAATATCAACAGACCATGCAGCCAAAACTATCATTGTGAGGTAACTATTGTCAAACCACCATAGTGGAAAATCACATTATTAGTGAGAACTAAATAGTCTCATTGCAGTGAAGAGGAGGAGTCCTTTCAGGAATCAAATCTTAGTAGTTTTTTTTTTTTTTCATTTACATTGTGTGGAAAGATATGTTGAAAGAGGTGAAAAGACAGCCTTCAGAATGGGAGAAAATAATAGCAAATGAAGCAACTGATAAAGGATTAATCTCCAAAATATATAAGCAGCTCCTGCAGCTCAATTCCAGAAAAATAAATAACCCAATCAAAAAATGGGCCAAAGAACTAGACATTTCTCCAAAGAAGACATAAAGATGGCTAACACATGAAAAAATGCTCAACATCCCTCATAATCAGAGAAATGCAAATCAAAACCACAATGAGATACCATTTCACACCAGTCAGAATGGCTACTATCCAAAAGTCTACATGCAATAATTGCTGGAGAGGGTGTGGAGAGAAGGGAACCCTCTTACACTGTTGGTGGGAATGCAAAGTAGTACAGCCACTATGGAGAACAGTGTGGAGATTCCTCAAAAAACTGGAAATAGAACTGCCATATGATCCAGCAATAGCACTCCTGGGCATACACACCGAAGAAACCAGAATTGAAAGAGATGTGTACCCCAATTTTCATCACAGAATTGTTTATAATAGCCAGGACATGGAAGCAACCTAGATGACCATCAGCAGTCGAATAGGTAAGAAAGCTGTGGTACATATACACAATGGAGTATTTTTCAGCCATCAAAAAGAAAGCATTTGAATCAGTTCTAATGAGGTGGATGAAATTGGAGCCTATTATACAGAGTGAAGTAAGCCAGAAAGAAAAACACCGATACAGTATACTAACGCATATATATGGAATTTAGAAAGATGGTACCCTTAACCCTGTATACGAGACTGCAAAAGAGACATAGGCGTACAGAACAGTCTTTGGGACTCTGTGGGAGAGGGTGAAGGTGGGATGATTTGGGAGAATGGCATTCTAGCATGTATATTATCATATGTGAAATGAATCACCAGTCCGGATTCAATGCATGATACAGGATGCTTGGGGCTGGTGCATGGGGATGACCTGGAGGGAGGATATGGGGAAGAGGGAGGTAGGAGGGGGGTTCAAGAAAGGGAATACATGTATACCCGGGGCGGATTCATGTCAATGTATGGCAAAACCAACGAATATATTAATGTAAGGTAATTTGCCTCCAATAAAAAAATAAATAAAAGCAGAAGACATGTTCTTAAAAGTTGAAAAAAATAAAATAAACATTTATGTGAGTTCATGATGGTAGAAGACAGCATGGTTAGAAGTACAAATTTTCAAAATCTGGTGAAAAAGTTGTTCCGGAGGAGAAGTATGTGGGTGGTGAAGTGGGAATATACCGAAAACGTGAGAACATTCTCTTCATATTATATATTAATGACCATCAGAGATCATCATATGTGGTCATTGTTCACTCAGCCGTGTTTGACTCTTTGTGACCCCATGGACGTCAGGCTTCCCTGTCTTTCACCATCTCCCAGAGTTTGCTCAAACTCATGTCCATTGAGTAGGTGATGCCATCCAACGATCTTCAGTTCAGATAGGTTACTCAATTGTATCCAACTCTTTGTGACCCCAAGAACCGCAGCATGCCAAGCTTCCCTGTCCATCACCAAATTCTGGAATTTACCCAAACTGATGTCCATTGAGTCAGTGATATCACCTTACCATCTCATCCTCTGTAATCCCCTTCTCCTCCTGTCTTCAATCTTTCCCAACATCAGGGTCTTTTCAAATGAGTCAGCTCATTGCATCAAGTGGTCAAAATATTGGAGTATCAGTTTCAACATCAGTCCTTCCAATGAACACCTAGGACTGATTTCCTTTAGAATGGACTGGTTGGATCTCCTTGCAGGCCAAAGGACTCTCAAGGGTCTTCTCCAACAACACAGTTCAAAAGCATCACTTCTTCAGCGCTCAGCTTTCTTTATAGTCCAACTCTCACATACATACATGACCACTGGAAAAACCATAGCCTTGACTAGATGGAACTTTGATAACAAAGTAATGTCTCTGCTTTTTAATATGCTGTCTAGGTTGGTAATAACTTTCCTTCCAAGTTCAGTTCAGTTCAGTTGCTCAGTCGTGTCCGATGCTTTGAGACCCCTAGAACCACAGCACGCCAGGCCTCCCTGTCCATCACCAACTCCTGGAGTCCACCCAAACCCACACCCATTGTGTCGGTGATACCATCCAAACATCTCATCCTCTGGCATCCCCTTCTCTTCCTGCCCTCAATCTTTCTCAGCATAAGGGTCTTTTCAAATGAGTCAGCTCTCCACATCAGGCAGCCAAAATACTGGCGTTTCGGCTTCAACATCAGTCCCTCCAGTGAACACCCAGGGCTGATCTCCTTCAGGATGGACTGGTTGGATCTCTTTGCACTCCAAGGGACTCTCAAGAGTCTTCTATAATACCACAGTTCAAAAGCATCAATTCTTCAGCACTCAGATTTTTTTATATTCCAGCTATCACATCCATACATGACTACTGGAAAATCCATAGCCTTGACTAGACAGACATTTGTTGGCAAAGTAATGTCTCTGCTTTTTAATGTGCTGTCGAGGTCGGTCATAACTTTCCTTCCAAGGAGCAAGTGTCTTTTAATTTCATGGATGCAATCACCATCCATAGTGATTTTGGAACCTAAAAAAATAAAGTCAACCACTGTTTCCACTGTTTTGATGTCTATTTGCCATGAAGTCATGGGACCGGATGCCATGATCTTAGTTTTCTCAATGTTGAGCATTAAGCCAACTTTTTCACTCTCCTCTTTCACTTTCACCAAGAGGCTCTTTAGTTCTTCTTTGATTTCTGCCATAAGGGTGGTGCCATCTGCATATCTGATGTTTTTTATATTTCTCCCACAAATCTTGATTCCAGCTTATGCTTCCTCCTGCCCAGCCTTTCTCATGATGTACTCTGAATATAAGTTAAATAAGGATGGTGAAAATGTACAGTCTTGATGTACTTCTTTTCCCATTTAGAACCAGTCTGTAGTTCAATGTCCAGTTCTAACTGTTGCTTCCTGACCTATAGGTCAGGAAGAAGTATAGGATTCTCAAGAGGCAGGTCAGGTGGTCTGGTATTTCCATCGCTTTCAGAATTTTCCAGTTTTTTGTGATCCACACAGTCAAAGGGTTTGACATAGTAAATAAAGCAGAAAAAGATGTTTCACTGGAACTCTCTTGCTTTTTCCATGATCCATCAGATGTTTGCAATTTGCTCTCTGGTTCCTCTGCCTTTTCTAAAACCAGTTTCAACATCTGGAAGTTCACAGTTCACGTACTGCTGAAGCCTGGCTTTGAGAATTTTGAGTATCACTTTGCCAGCATGTGAGATGAGTGCAATTGTGCAGTATTTTGAGCATTCTTTGGCATTTCCTTTCTTTGGGATTGGAATGAAAACTGACCTTTTCCAGTCCTGTGGCCACTGCTGAGTTTTCCAAATTTGCTGGCATATTGAGTGCAGCATTTCACAGCATCATCTTTTATCATTTGAAATAGCTCAACTGGAATTCCATCACGTACACTAGCTTTGTTCGTAGTGATTCTTCCTATGGTCTACTTGACTTCACATTCCAAGATGTCTGGCTCTAGGTGAGGGAGCACACCGTCATGATTATATGGGTCATGAAGATGTTTTTTGTACAGTTCTTCAGTGTTTTCTTGCCCCCTCTTCTTAATATCTTCTGCTTCTGTTAGATCCATACCATTTCTGTCCTTTATTTAGCCCATCTTTGCCTGCAATGTTCCCTTGGTATCTCTAATTTTCTTGAAGTGTTCTCTAGTCTTTCCTATTCTATTCTATTTCCAACCATCTTATCCTTTGTCATCCCGTTCTCTTCATGCCTTCAATCTCTCCCAGCATCAGGGTCTTTTCTAATGAGTTGACTCTTAACATCAGGTCGCCAAAATATTGGAGCTTCAGCATCAGTCCATCCAACGAATATTCAGGGTGGATTTCCATTAGGAAATCATATGTGGAAGAGGTAATAAACAACCCAGTGGAAAGGATGACTCAGACATTAGATTTCAGCCACCCCTATTCTACAAATTCCTTAAAGAGTTTTGAAATTCACTTAGTAACCATAAAACAAACCATCTAGAGGCCACTAGTTGGATAAAGTGTTAAGTACTTGACTTCCTGAATTGAATTTTCAATCCAGAGAGCTGGATTGGGAGAAAAGAAATCCACTATGGGAACAAGTTTTAAAAAAGAATTAGCAAACAAAACGTGAAGTATTGTAAACAACACTAGAAACTCAGTTTCATTAGCAATTAGCAAATTGAATAAATACTCATAATTTATATTACATATGTATATGATCAAGGGATAAACGAAGGTCATCTTTACTATTAAAGTAAAAAATTATTTATAAGAGGAGGTGGCTATTTAAAAGGGCGAGCAGAAGATTTGTTTAAGCAACAAAAAGAAGAATCTTTTGATGAGAAATCACAAAAAAATTAACCTAGAAATAATATAATAATCTTCTTTACCACATGAGCCACCAGGGAAGCCCAAAATAATAATCCACAATGAAAGCCAAAGCAATAAAAACAAAACTTTTTTTAATAAGGAATTTAAGAATACGTAAATAATTTGAAAAGAAGCAATATAGTACTTAGGAGGTGTTCCAGAAAGAACAAGTAAATAAAATGAGAGATGGAAAGTATTTGGGGAAGAAAAGGAACCCAGAAGGAAGTAGGAAGTTCTAGAAGACACAGTAATGAAATAAATAAATAAATAAAAATTTAAATATGCTAAGTCTAAATAGTGATATAAAAAATGAAAAAAATATAGTCTGTTTGAAAATGAAGAAAAAATAGAAATATTACAATAAAATATAGATATAGCAAAATAAAGAACTTAAGGTGAAATAATTCAATAGAATTCTTGCCTGTAGAATTCCGTGGACAGAGGCGCCAGGGAGACTACAGTCCACGGGGTCTCAAAGAGTCAGACATGACCGAATGAGTAACACCACACTATACTACTGATTAAAGGTCAAAATGAACAAACTATAATAATGAAGTTATAGACATCCAAATAAAATAACAAAACGTGATAAAATTAAAAACAAATATATAAATCTTAGAAGATTTTAGCACATGTCTCTGAATAGCTTATAAACCAAGCAGTTAAAAAATTGAAATATAAGCTTAATTATCATAAATAGCAATATAAATACAAACATTAAATATTAACTGGCGTGCTGTGATTCATGGGGGTCGCAAAGAGTTGGACACGACTGAGCGACTGAACTGAACTGAACTGAACTGACTGCACTATGTTACAAGAGAATTTTCAAAATATCACAAGAATTATATGGAACACAGACTATGTAGTTGGAGTTCATTCAAAAAAATTAAAATTAACAATAAAATTGCACATACACAAACATAAAGCCTTAAAACTTACCACTGGAAATAAAAAAATAAACTTACTTTTTTTCACTCTTTGTTAACTATTTCTTTTATACTGAAGTATAGTTAATTAATAATGTGTTACTTTTAGGAGTACAGTAAGTTGACTCAGTTATATATACACGTGTACCTGTTTTATTTTCACATTCTTCTCCCAGTGAATGTTAGGGAGAAGGCTGTTACAGAATATTGAGCAGAATTCCCTGTGCTATATAGTATGCCTTTGTTATTCATTTTAAATATAGCAATGTGTGTTTGTCAATCTCAGACTTCCTTACCATCCCTCCCTACCTCATCTTTCCTCTTTTGTAACCATAAATTTGTTATCTAAGCTGTGACTCTATTTGTTCTTTTACATAAATTCATTTGTACATAGTTTTAGATTTGGCATAAAACATATAAAATGTATTTCTGTCTGACTTACTTCATCAAATAGGACAATCTCCATGTCCATCAGTGTTGCTGGACATGGCATCATTTCATTCTTTTAATGCTTAAGTAATATTCTATTATATATATGTGTAATATATATGTAACAATCTCTATGTCCATCAGTGTCGCTGGACATGGCATCATTTCCTTCTTTTAATGCCTGAGTAATATTCTATTATATATATATATATGTAATATCTCTTTATCCATTCTTCTTTTAGGTTGCTTCCATGTCTTGGCTATTGTAAACAGTCGTTGTTGCTGCTTAGTCTCTCAGTCATGTCAGACTCTGCAACACCATGGGCTGCCGCACACCAGGCTTCCCTGTCTTTCACTATCTTCTGGAGCTTGCTCAAACTCATCTCCATGGAGTCAGTGATGTCATCCCACAATTTCATCCTCTGTCACCCCCTTCTCCTCCTGCCCTCAATCTTTCCCAACATCAGGGTCTTTTCCAATGAATCAGCTCTTCACATCAGGTGGCAAAGTATTGAAGCTTCAGCTTCAGCAGCACTGCCTGCAATGAATATTCAGGGTTAATTTCCTTAGGATTGAATGGTTTGATGTCCTTGCAGTCCAAGGGACGTCAAGAGTATTCTCCAACACCATACTTTAAAAGCATCAATTCTTCAGCACTCAGTCTTCTTTCTGATTCAAACCTCCTACCCATACATAACTACTGGAAAACCATATCTTTGACTATACAGACATTTGTTGACCAAGTGATGTCTCTGCTGTCTAATATACTATCTAGGTTTGTCATAGCTTTGCTTCCAAGGAGCCTGACATAGTGAATTTTGAGGATCAATTTTTATCTCTAATTTAAATATTTAAAATTTCCTGAGCAACTTGAGGGAAAAACTTAATGAAAGAGGAAAATAATCCTAGTAAATACTAATTAATTACGAAATAATCCCATGCTCTTTAAAGTGTTCAATGCCAGGGTATAACAACTAATAGAGTTCAATAATTAATTTAAGCATTTAAAATAATGCTTCTCTTAGAAAAAAGTAGGAAAGATTTTTTGTTATCTTAGATAACTACAAAATCTATACTAATTTAATATAGACTCAAAAAATAAACTAAGAATGTTTATTTTTCAGTGTATTAATAAACTATTGCCAACTTTAATCATAATAACTCAAATGATACATAACAAAAACTCACAGAATTATTTTATAGGAACTTGCCTGACATTGAACCTAGACATGCCCATTCCCCATTCAAAAATATACCTTTAAGGAGAGTAATGACAATACGCTACTAAAGATAGTATTATCAAATGATTGTTGAAGCAAAGTTTTTCTCTTTGGACAAATTCTTGCTAAAACATTTAGAAAAAAAATGTGATATTAAAAAATCATTAATTCATTTACCCAAAGGAAACAATAAAGCCAATAGTCAACAATAGAAACTAATGTCAATAAATGAAAGTTCATATGAAATATGTAATGGAGGAATTAGACAGACCACAATCAGCGTTACTCAAAAACAGGCATCCAAACATTCAGTTCAGTTCAGTCGCTCAGTCGTGTCTGACTCTGTGACCCCATGAATCGCAGCACACCAGGCCTCCCTGTCCATCACCAACTCTCGGAGTTCACTCAAACCCACGTCCATCGAGTCGGTGATGTCATCCAGCCATCTCATTCTCTGTCGTCCCCTTCTCCTGCTGCCCCTAATCCCTCCCAGCATCAGAGTCTTTTCCAGTGAGTCAGCTCTTTGCATGAGGTGGCCAAAGTATTGGAGTTTCAGCTTTAGCATCAGTCCTTCCAATGAACACCCAGGACTGATCTCCTTTAGAATAGACTGGTTGGATCTCCTTGCAGTACAAGGGACTCTCAAGAGTCTTCTCCAACACCACAGTTCAAAAGCATCAATTCTTCGGCGATCAGCTTTCTTCACAGTCCAACTCTCACATCCATACATGACCATTGGAAAAACCAGAGCCTTGACTAGACGGATCTTGGTTGGCAAAGTAATGTCTCTGCTTTTTAATATACTATCTAGGTTGGTCATAACTTTCCTTCCAAGGAGCAAGTGTCTTTTAATTTCATGGCTGCAATCAGCATCCGCAGTGATTTTGGAGACCAAAAAAATAAAGTCTGACACTGTTTCCCCATCTATTTCCCATGAAATGATGGGTCCAGATGCCATGATCTTTGTTTTCTGAATGTTGAGCTTCAAGCCAACTTTTTCACTCTCCTCTTTCACTTTCATCAAGAGGCTTTTGAGTTCCTCTTCACTTTCTGCCATAAGGGTGGTGTCATCTGCATATCTGAGGTTATTGTTATTTCTCCCAGCAATCTTGATTCCAGCTTATGCTTATTCCAGCCCAGCGTTCCTCATGATGTACTCTGATGTAACTTTAATAAGTTAAATGAACGTATTATTTCATTCAGTAATAATTACGATGTAGTAATATCATCCAAAAAGTTCTTTTTCCAAAAAATGTGATCAATCATCCAGATCTTAAATTCAATTGTGGATAAAACAGTAGTAACCTCATGTAGTAACTTGAGGCCGTCCCAAGATGGCAGAGGAATAGTACAGGGAGACTACCTTCTTCCCCACAAATTCATCGAAATCTCATTTGAATGCTGAACAATTTCCACAAAACAACCTCTGAATGCTGGTGGAGGACACCAGGCACCCAGAAAGGCAGCCCATTCTCTTTGAAAGGAAATAGAACAAAATATAAAAGACAAAAAAAAAAAAAAAAACAGACAAAAGACAGGTATGGAGACTTGTCCTGGGGATGGAGTTATGAAGGAGGAGAAGTTTCCATACAGTAGGAAACTCTCCCACAGGCAGATCTTTGGGGAATTTTGGAATCGCAGAGGATAACATAACTTGGAGGAAAAGAAACAAAACCAAAAATCTCACAGAATATGTGCCTAACCACAACTGCTAGTGAAGTAGCAGTCCAGATGCTAGCATCTGCCACCAGCGAGCAGGGGCTGGGCAGGAAGGCGTGGGCTGCATCATTGGTCCTTAAGGTAGGGACCAGACCTGAATGCCCTGAGAACGATCTGTGAGAGGTAACCTGAGATAGAAACCCAAACCATGGGTTTGCTGGGGTTGGGGGTGGGGGAGAGAACTTTCCTAAGAAAGGCTCTAAAGCAGAGCCTGGAAAGAACAAAGGATTGAGCAAATACCAAAGGAGAGCTAGCTGGCTGTGTATACCCCCCCCCCACCCCGGAGGCAGAGAGGCAGATGTGTGACAGCAAAAGCCAGAAGGCAAGGGGATGCTGCAATCTTGACCCCAGAGAAGGCATCTTCCACCAAACTATGAGCAGGCTCCCAATTGCTAACCACGTCTTCCTGGGATCCTGGATGGTTGGCATCAGTCAGGAGTGTTGCAGCCTGAGATCAGCTCCCCAGAGGAGACATATAGCACACCCAAGAGAGTGTTCCTGCGGTGCACCTGGGAAACTGAGAGACTGGGCCCGGGAAGGTGATTAAGATGCACAGCCCACCTGGGACAATGCATTCGCCAAGCACCCAGTCCCCTGTGCTGCTTGGACCTGGGAAGGACACAAAATGCACACCCCAACCGTGTCTGAACCCTTTGCAGAGTAACTGAGAACCTGAGCGGCTTAGACCTAGGAAGGGCACAGAATGCAGGGTCCACTTGGGACAGTGTCCTTACAGAACACCCTGGAGCCTGAAGAGTGTAGAACTGTGAAGCACATGCCACCTTGGGCTGTGGCAAACCCAATGTGGTCCAAACACTGTGAGCACTCCCCCCACACACCAGCGACATTCATTTGCAGTGTCCCTCCCTCTTCACAACACAACTGAACAAGTGAACCTAAATAAGTGACCACCTTTACCCCCTTGTGTCAGGGCAGAAATTAGATACTGAAGAGACTTGCAAACAGAGGAAGCCAAAATTAACAAAGAAGAGGAAACCACTCTGGAAGTGACTGGTGCAACAGACTAAAACCCTGCAGTTGACATTGGACTATGCATTGGAAGGGGCCTACAGACCTTGAGAACAAGTACAAGCTAGAACAAGGAATTATCGGAAACTGAACTGAGATCACACTGCCCACAACAGCTCCAGAGAAATTCCTAGATATATTTTTACTATTATCATGTTTTAATTTTTTTAATTTGTGTTCTTTATTACTCCTCTAATTTTCATTTTATAACCTATAATTACTTTGCAAAAAAACAGTAACCTACTATTACCTATTTTTTGCTTCTATTTTTTAAAGCAAACTTCATATATATATATATCTTAATTTTGTGATTTTTGTCTTACATTCTTTATATTGTATTTTTGAGAGTCTAACCTCTATTCTAGAATTTTAATCTTTGCTTTCTGGTGTTTGTTATCAATGTTGTACCTTTAAGAATCTAATCTTCAAAATCCAGTTTCACTTAGGAATTTGATTACTGGCTTGATTGTTCTCTCCACTTTTGATTCTCCCTTTTCTCCCTCAGGTCACCGCTTTCTCCTTCCTCTCTCTTCTCTTCTCTACTTAACTCAGTGAATCTCTCTGGGGGTTCCACGCTGTGGAGAACACTTAGGGAACTGATTACTGACTACCTTGCTCTCCCCTGTTTTGACCCCCCACTCTTCTCTTCCTGGTCACCTCTATCTCCCTCCTCCCTCTTCTTTTCTCTATGTAACTCTCTGAATCTCTCTTGGTGTCCCTCACTGTGGAGAATTGTTTCACCATTAATCTAGATGTTTTATCATTTGTGCTGTATGGATGGAGAAATCTTGAGGCTACTGTAAGGGAAGGACTGAAAGCCAGAGGAGAGGTAACTTCAAAACTTGAGAACATTAGAGACCTCCTGACTCCAGGGAACATTAATAGATAAGAGCTCACCCCAAAATATCCATACTTACATTGAAACCAAGCTCCACTCAAGAGCTAACCAAGTTCTAGTGCCAGACATACCACGCTAATTCTCCAGCAAAGCAGGTGCACAGCCCTGAGCATAGGCAGGATTCCCAATGCCATGCCAAACCCATAGACACCCCAAATGTCCTACTGCACACTTCACTGCACTCCAGAGAGAAGAGATCCATCTCCACCCACCAGAACACAGACTTAAGCTCCCCCAACCAGGAAAGCTTGACAAGCCACTAATCCAACCCTACCCACAAGGAGCAGGTTCCAATAAAGAGGAACCACAAACTTCCAGTCTACAGAGAGGGCACCGTAGAGGGCACAGCAATCTAAACAAAATGAAAAGGCAGAGAAATATTCAGCAGGTAGAGGAACATGATAAATATCCACCAAATCAAACCAAAGAGGAGGAGATAGGGAGTCGACCTGAAAAAGAATTCAGAATAATGATAGTAAAAATGATCCAAAAATCTCACCACTATTATTCAACATAGTTTTGGAAGTTTCAGGCACAGCAATCAGAAAAGAAAAAGAAATAAAAGGTATCCAGATTGAAAAAGAAGTACAACTCTCATTGCTTGCAGATGACATGATCCTCTACATAGAAAACCCCAAAGACACCACCAGAAAATTACTATACCTTATCAAGGAACATAGTAAAGTTGCAGGATATAAAATCAATACACAGAAATACCTTGTATTCCTATACACTAGCAATGAGAAAACATAAAGAGAAATCATGGAAACATCCCATTCACCATTGCAGTGAAAAGAATAAAATACTTAGGAATAAATTTATCTAAAGAAACAAAAAACCTGTATATATAAAACTATAAAACACTGATGAAAGAAATCAAAGATGAAGCAAATAGATGGAGAATATACCATGGTCATGCATCAGAAAATCAATATAGTGAAAATGAGTATAGTACCCAAAGCAATCTATAGATTCAATGCAATCCCTATCAAGCTACCAAAGGTATTTTTCAGAGAACTAGAACAAATAATATCACAATTTGTATGGAAACACAAAAAAACTTGAATAGCCAAAGCAATCTTGAGAAAGAAGAAAGGAACTGGATGAATCAACCTGCATAACCTCAGAATACACTACAAAGCTACAGTCATCAAAACAGTATGGTACTGGCACAAAGACAGAAATATAGATCAATAGAACAAAATACAAAGCCCAGAGAAAAATCCATGGACCTATGGACTCCTTATCTTTGACAAAGAAGAAAAAAATATACAATGGGAAAAAGGCAATCTCTTTAACAATGGTGCTCAGAAATCTGGTCAACCACCTGTAAAAAGATGAAACTAGAACACTTTCTAACACCATACACAAACATAAACTCAAAATGGACTAAAGATCTAAATGTAAGACCAGAAACTATAAAAATCCTAGAGGAAAACATAGGTAGAACACTCACTGAC
Source organism: Moschus berezovskii (assembly GCF_049115385.1). Taxonomy (NCBI): domain Eukaryota; kingdom Metazoa; phylum Chordata; class Mammalia; order Artiodactyla; family Moschidae; genus Moschus; species Moschus berezovskii. The sequence goes on along the minus strand of NC_142477.1, from coordinate 24,708,566 downwards.
ATAAATCACAGCAAGATTCTCCATGACTCAGCTCCCAGAGTAATGGAAATAAAAGCAAAAATAAACAAATGGGACCTAATTAAATGCAAAAGTTTTTGCACAACAAAGCACACTATAAGCAAGGTGAAAAGGCAGCCTTCAGAATGGGAGAAAATAATAGTAAATTGAATAACTGACAATGAATCTCCAAAATATACAAGCAGCTCATGAAGCTCAATACCAGAAAAATAAAGGACCTAATCACAAAATGGGCTAAAGAATCAAACAGACATTGCTCCAAAGAAGACATACAGATGGCTAACAAACAAGAAAAGATGCTCAATATCACTCCTTATCAGAGGAATGAAAATCAAAACCACAATGAGGTACCATCTCATGTCGGTCAGAATGGCTGCCATCAAAATGTCTACAAACAATAAATGCTGGAGAGGGTGTGGAGAAAAGGGAATCCTCTTACACTGTTGGTGGGAATGCAAACTAGTACAGGCACTATGAACAGTGTGGAGATTCCTTAAAAAACTGGAAATAGAACTGCCATATGTCCCAGGAATCCCAGTGCTGGGCATACACACCAAGGGAACCAGAACTGAAAAAGACCCTTGTACCCCAATGTTCATTACAGCAGTGATAGCTAGGACAAGGAAGAAACCTAGATGTCCATTGGCAGATGAATGGATAAGAAGTTGTAGTACATATACACAATAGAATATTACTCAGCTATTAAAAGAACACATTTGAGTCAGTTCTAAAGAGGTGGATGAAACTGGAGCCTATTATACACAGTGAAGTAAGTCAGAAAGAAAAACACCAATACAGTTTATTAATGCATATATATAGAATTTAGAAAGCTGGTGTAATGAGGACCCTATGTGCAAGACTGCAAAAGAGACACAGATATAAAGAACAGATGTTTGGACTCTGTGGAAGAAGCCGAGGGAGAGATGATTTGAAAGAATAGCGTACAACTGGGATGGATTCATGTCAATGTATGGCAAAACCAACCAATATAATATTGTAAAATAATTAGCCTCCAATAAAAAATAAATTAAAAAAAAATAAAAAAAAAGAAAGAATAGCATTGAAACAGGTATATTACCATATGAGAAATAGATGACCAGTTCAAGTTTGATGCATGAAACAGGCACTCAAAGCCGGTGCACTGGGATGACCCAGAGGGATGGGATGAGGAGAGAGGTGGGAGGTGGGTTTGGGATGGGGGACACATGTACACCCATGGCTGATTCATGTCAATATATGGCAAAACCCATCACAATACTGTAAAGTAATTAGCCTCCAATGAAAATAAATTAAAAAAAAAAAAAAAAACTATTACATTCAGAATGGATAAACAATAAAGTCCTACATACAGCACAGGGAACTATGTTGAGTCTCCTGTGATTAATAATAATGGAGACGAATATTTAAAAATATATATGTGTGTGTTAAAAAAGAAAAACAGTAGTAACCAAAATAACGACTCAGCTGTAAAGAATCTGAATGAAATGAAGGAGACCTAGGTTAAGTCCCTGTGTCAGGAAGATCCTCTGGAGGAGGAGATGGCTACAATTCCAGTATTCCTGGCAAATCTATGAACAGAGGAAACTGGAGGGCTACAGTCCATAGGGTCAAAGAGTTGGATATGACTGAAGAGATCGCCAGGAGTCCAGCATGACTGAGTGACTTCACTTTCACTTTTCACTTTCGTGCATTGGAGAAGGAGATGGCAACCCACTCCAGTGCTCTTGCCTGGAGAGTCCCAGGGATGGCAGAGCCTGGTGGGCCGCCGTCTATGGGATTGCAGAGTCGGACACGACTGAAGTGACTTAGCAGCAGCAGAAGAGAAGCAGCAGCAGCCAAAATGGCTCCCCAGTGCATTGCTCTGTATAATATGCAAGCTAAAATGAGAATTTTAAATTTTAATGGCTGAAAAATATTAAAGAAGAATATTCTGTGGCATATGAGAATTATATAAAATTCAAGCATCAATTTTCATAAAACCATTTATTGGAACAAAGTCCTACTCATTCAAATATTTTTCATGATTGTTTCATGCTACAAAGTCATAGTTAGCCTATAGAGCCTAACATGTTTATTATCTGTCTATGTCACCAGAAAGAAGCCATCAGTCAAATACAAAGTGAGGGATATTCTGTAGGACAAGTGACTTGGTTTCTCAAAAAGAAAAAATAATATATAAATAACTGTATTGAAAAGCAAAATGAAATTGTTATGGTTTTCAAGAGACTTACAACATGTCATTGCAACATGTGGCATATTTGGATCCTGATTTAATCAATGGATTAAGAAAATACAATTTTGAGGCAAATCAAATGTATTTTGGGTAGTAGACAACATTAAGAAAATGTTGCAAATTTTCTTGAGTTTGATAATAATTCAACAATTTATTAGTTTTAAAAACCTGCAATGTTTAGAGATTCATAATAAAATATTTTGGTAGAAAGTCATCATGTACAGGATTGACTTTAAATAAATGATCCTGTATAAAAATAAATTTACAAGTAGGGAAGAAGATGTAAATATGTGGGAAATAAAGTTGATTATCTTGAAAATGGTGCTGAATCCACTAAACTATGTACTCTCTTCTTTTGCATATGTTTTAAGTTTTCCACTTTAATGATAAAATGCTTGCATTTTATATATGCCTTCAACTGAATTAACATAACACTGAAAGGAGTAAGTTTCTTTCTTATCTTGGAATATCTAGAAATCCGCTTCAGTCACAACTTCACACTTTCACTATTTTTTTTTTTTTCTATTTGTAACTTGGGATTTTAAAAAATGATTTACTTTGCTTTCTAGGTACTTAGGAATAACAATGCCAATAGTAGATATTGATAAGGCAATTCACCATTCTGACAAAGACATGCAGATGCCTACTCTATATTGTAAAGTGCCAGACGTTAAAAATTATTGCTTATAGAAAATATAAACTCTTCTTGGATTTTTATTTCCATTGCTACTTCTATCTGTGATTGCCAGTAACCACCAATAAAATAGGATACTTGGTGGTTTTTGTTTATGACTCTAAATTCACTCCCAATTTCATTTTGAAACATCTCTCATTTCTCAGGTCTTACCATTTATGTTCTGTCTGATGCTCTTAAATGCTATTCTCAAAAAAAAAAAAAAAGCTTTATCCTGTTTCTCCCACACTAACCTTGAATTATTCCCACATAAAACTGATTTAACATAAAATCAGTTGATCTTCTTGATCCCTGGTACTTCTCACCTGATTTGCTTAACTCCCATGAGCAGAAATCAGGAATCCTTTCTTTTAATAAATAATGGTTTAATTCTACAAGTTTTTCTGAGGAGATAGACAAATGCAAACCCTATAAAGTCTGGGCTTCGCAGGTGGCACTAGTGAGTGATAAAGGAACCGCCTGCCAATGCAGGAGATTTAAGAGACAGGTTCTATCCCTGTATTGGGAAGATTCCCTGTGGAGGGCATAGCAACCCACTCCAGTATTCCTTCCTGGAGAATCCCATAGACAGAGGAGCCTGGTGATCTAGAGTCCATAGTGTTGCAAAGAGTTGGACATGACTGAAGTGACTTAGCATGCACCCGCCAATTTATAATATTATAAATATTCATTTTATAGTATTATGGCCATATTTGTTTAATAAATCCAGTCTTTTTTTTATACTGAAGATCTACAATGTAAGAAGTCAACAAATAATAATTATACAAATATTGTTATGACATTGCAATTTATGGAGAATAACACTATTTATGAAAATGTCATTCTTTTGGTGATATAAAATATGTATACCTGAGTTTATGTCATAAGTAATTAAATTCTCTATTGTTTTGTCAGTTATGAATACTCATGAATAGGAAGCCATATCTGATATCATAACTAAGCCATAGGTAAAACTTAATCACATACAAGTTTACATGTTTCAGCTTTGCCTCGATTTAGAAATACAGCAAACAACACCTGCTTCTATATCAAGAAACTTCATTAACCTTTCCATTGTTTGAAGCTGCCACTCACTGAAGTTCTGCTTTCTAAAGTTTTTCCATTCTGTAATTTATCCCATAACTCTATCCAAAAACCATAATTGCTTACTGGCCACTTGATAAAATTCTGTTTAAAATATTAGTAAACATAGTAGTTCTTATTATCTATATTTCACTCAGATTCATGTTCACAAATGCCAAATTTTGATAAAATATTTTAGTCATGACTTTAGCTAAAATTGGATATTTTTTGGTAAAAATATTATGCAGTTACCTATTTTACGCTTTAACAAATCTTTTTTAATGAAAACATATTACATAATCTACCTTTTTATTTGTTTATCATCTGGGTTCTCTACTGTAATAGAAGGTCACTCATTGAAGGCAAGTGCATACCTGCTTTGTGAACTATTCTATCTCCTATATCACAAAACTGGCTGATGCATAATAGTCTCTAAAAGCATGTGTAGACAGAACAAATGAAAGAATCATTAGAGAATTAGAAAGCTTTGTCCAGTGGCCTCTGCTGAGTCTCTGTGAAATAAAAGTCTGCTTGTCTTTTATCATAGCTTAAAGTCAACAATTATGGTTGAGAAAATGAGGGAAATACTCCCACAAAAAGAAAGGCATAAATTATGCTAAGAAAGGGAGCAAAATCTAAGTTTTAACTAAATTAAGTATTGGAAAAAGAATTTGAGGGTGGGGAGGATATAATATCATTGGCAGATATTCAAATACATATAGATGAGTGAAATAGAATGCAGCATATTCTCAATTAGAAATGGTAATCCTTCATATAAAGAGTCCATCAAATATTTCATTTCTATTTACATAAATCATAATGCAGGTGTAAACAATCAATTAACAGTAATTACACTGAATAATATTAAAAAGACATAGAACAGAGATATCCTGTACTGGAAAGATTCGATCTTGACACTATCTGTGCGTGGTTTGATCAAGTTATATAGTTTTCTAAATTTCAATTCATTAACAAATAAGAAATATAAAGAGTTGTTGAAATAATTAAATATGATCATGCACAGAAAGTATGTGTGAAAGAGACCGATGGCAACAATATATATTCTATGATTTCTCCCTATTATTAGCTACATAGGTACCCTATATTCCCAACTTCTCTTTTACTTAAATCAGGCTCTTTGACTAAGTTCTAGGCAATTGAATGTTAGCCTGAGTTAGAAATCGGACATCCAGACCTTGTTTGTTACATTTCTCATGGACTCTTTTCTTCTTTCATCTTGCTGGAATGAAAGTAACATGAGCCCTAGGGTATCTTCAAAGCCATGTGTTGAAGGCAGCAGGTCCTCTGTCAGCCTTTATTCCTGAATGGCCATGTGGAGCAAGGGAGTCCTGTAGATGTGTTCACCCAGTCACTATCATAAAGTGAGCAACAGGTAAACTTAGAATGTTTTTATTTCACTTTATCTTTGGGATTTATTTTTTCTTGCAGATACAAGATCTTCTTAACATGACACTTATAAAAATATGATATATGGAACATAATAGTAGTCAGTGGTTAGTTTTATCACCTATTTATGTCATAATTCACTGCATTTTTTATTAAGTTGCCCAAATATTTAGGCACAGTTTATTTCATGAACAGAGATAGTATCATGAAAATCTTTGAAATATCAGTTTTTGGACACTGTTAAAACATCTTGTGTTACAGAATACAGTCTACCCTTCATATTCCTTAGTTCTATATCTGTGGATGAGCAAAGTGCAGATATGGAGAATCGACTGTACTACACTACTCTGTGTAAGCAACTTGAGCATCCACAGAATTTGGTGTCTGCACGGGTACTGGTAAAAATTTGCAGAAATATGGGGGGATGATTGGATAGCATTATTTCCAACGTGAAGTTTAAGTTATCAATGAAAATTGCCATGGACTTGTGGACTTTTGATGATTAATTAGAATTGAGTGTCCAGATTAACTTGTTACTTAAGGGATTCATTCTGAAAAACTTGAGATATCATGTCATTCAAGTACTTGGTAGAACAAAATTTCCTTAATTTAATGTCATGGTAGACTAGATTTAAAATGAATGACAAAACTAGTTTACTAATGTTTGTTTGTTGTTCAGTCACTAAGTTGTGTCTGACTGCAACCTCATGAACACTCCAGGCTCCTCCGTCCTCCACTATCTCCTAGAGTTTGCTCAAATTCACGTCCATCGAGTTGGTGGTGCTGTCTAACCACCTCATCTTTTGCTTCCCCCTTCTCTTTTGCTTTCAATCCTTTGCAACATCAGTGTATTTTCTAGTGAGTCAGCTCTTTGCATCAAATGGCCAAAGTATTGAAGCTTTAGCATCAGTCCTTCCAATGAATATTCAGGGTTGATTTCCTTTTGAATTGATTGGTTTGATCTCTTTGCTGTCCACAGAACTCTCAGAAATCTTCTCCAGCATTACAGATCAAAAACACCAATTCCCTGGTGACCAACCTTCTTTATGGTCCAACTCTCACATCCATAAGTGACTATTGGAAAAACCATAGCTTTGACTATATGGAACTTTACTGGCAAAGTGATATCTCTATTTTTTAATACACTGTCTAGGTTTGTCACAGTTTTCCAAGGAACAAGTGTCTTTTAATTTCATGGCTGCAGTCACTATCCACAGTGATTTTGGAGCCCAAGAAAATAAAATGTCACTGCTTCCATGTTTTTCCCTTCAATTTGCTATGAAGTGATGGGACTGGATCCCATGATCATAATTTTTTTTTATGAGTTCTTTAATATATGCATCCATTATAAATTTAGGCACCAAATATATAAACAAGCTATAATATTTTATAGTAATTATGAGTTACTTTCATAATGAGAGGAAAGTAAGGGACATTAACTCTGAGTATATTATTTATTTAACCATAATTTATCTAAACCCTCCTCTGTCACTTATCCAATGGAGGCTTCTCAATCATTTATAGGCTTGTTTTCCTTCACACATATTTAGAGACTGTAAGAAAGAGACTCGCATTTTATTTTTTATTCTATAAAATACCAACAAAATAGTATTTAAATAGAATAAAATTTTATAAGAGTGTAAACATTCCTAAGGCTCACAAAAATATATGAGCAGGAAGAGATGGGGATCAGGCAGCATTGCAGCATTTACTTATTAATTGAACTTGATTTTCTGAAAATAATTCCAGCCTTTAACACCTAAAGAAATTGAAACACTGCAAGTACTTTATTTTATGCTAGAATATTGCATTCATTCAAGTAAAGTCACCCTCAATCTTTTGCAAGACTCTCAGATGGTATTCTGTCCTTCAAATAGCTTCAGAGGCTCAAAGTCATAGGTTGATAACAAATTTGTCAATAAGCATTAGTGATAGTAAATGCATTTAGAGCAAAATGAAATTGTGGATATTCAATTATATAGTAATCAACATTGCTGATTTGCTTTACTACTTGAAAGACAGCCCCAGCTTTCACAGATTAACAACACGCCATCTGTATCCAAGCTTGACACTAATTGCCAGTAAAACAAACATTAATGATCATTTTCCAAACTTGCAAAATTCAAGTTGTAATCAAATTCAAGGAGGTCATTTTCCTGCAACTTTACATAATCTTGTAACTAAAGTAAGCTGAAGACATCATTTTTCCTTTGAGTTTTACCCATTCAGTTCAGTTCAGTTCACTTCAGTTGCTCAGTCGTGTCCGACTCTTTGGACCCCATGAATCATAGCACTCCAGGCCTCCCTGTCCATCACCAACTCCCGGAGTTCACTCAAACTCATGTCCATCGAGTCGGTGATGCCATCCATCCATCTCATTCTCTGTTGTCCCCGTCTCCTCCCACCCCCAATCCCTCCCAGCATCAGACTCTTTTCCAGTGAGTCAACTCATTGCATGAGGTGGCCAGAGTATTGGAGTTTCAGCTTTAGCATCAGTCCTTCCAATGAACACCCAGGATTGATCTCCTTTAGAATGGACTGGTTGGATCTATAACAGTTGATAATAAGTTTATTATATTGCATTTTAAATTTCAGTATCTCAATTATTTATTTACATGCATGTATGCACTAGCATTCTTCTGAGTTCATCAAGAAATAATTAATACATGGCTCTCTTATAAATAGCAAATCTTAATTATTTGTTCCCTAATTTCCATAAATAAACTTGAATTTTAATACAATTGCTAATTTGGCAAATGAATTATTTCCTTATAATAGCTCTATTTTCAAAAGGCTCCATTTCACCCAAATAGAAAAATATGTTTCAATGTGCAAACACTGAGAAAAAATAGGCATATGATTAGAAAAATCAAGTTTAAATAATGGATTAAAGGAGCCTAGGGTGATATAACAAGTCTCCTCACTGAGTTTCCAGGCAAATTTGGGATAGTAGAAGCCACGTTCCCCTAGGGCTATGATAACCTATAGTAACAATCCTTTGAATGCTTCAATTTTTACTCACTCAGTCAAGTTCAACCCTTTGCAATCCTTTGGCTATAGATCACAGTTCCTCTGTCTATGGGATTTTTTCAGGCAAGAATACTGGAGTGGGTTGCCATTTCTTCCTCCAGGGCATCTTCCCGACCCAGGGGTCAAACCCAAATATCCTGGGTCTCCTTACTGTAGGTGGATTCTTTACCCATTGAGCCAATGGAACAGACTGGATACTAAATAAAGGCAAAACATGATCTAATTCTCAGTTCATTTCAGTCGCTCAGTGGTGTCTGGCTCTCTGCGACCCCATGAATTGCAGCACGCCAGGCCTCTCTGTCCATCACCAACTCCTGGAGTTCATCCAAACTCATATGCATTGAGTCAGTGATGACATCCAGTCATCTCATCCTCTGTCGCCCCCTTCTCCTCCTGCCCCCAATGCCTCCCTGCATCAGGGTCTTTTCCAATGAGTCAATGCTTCACATGAGGTGGCCAAAGTATTGGAGTTTCAGCTTCAGCATCAGTCCTTCCAATGAACACCCAGGACTGATCTCCTTTAGGATGGACTGGTTGGATCTGCTTGCAGTACAAGGGACTCTCAAGAGTCTTCTCCAACACCACAGTTCAAAAGCATCAATTTTTCGAGGAAGCAATTTTGTAGAGAGATCAAAAAGGGTAACGTTAAATTTCTAGACCACTGGAATAGAAAAGTCCCAAGTTCCAGAGCTGGAAAACATTGGGAGTGAAGTAGAGTGCAAGATAGGATGGAAGGCTATTGCCACATTACTTTCTAGACTGCTTTCCATTGACTGGATGATTGAGGTATTTCAATCTTGATTTGGAATAATTCCCAGGTAGAAACTAAGAGGTAGACAGTAGAGCCAAGAGAGATGTGAATTATAAACAATAAAATGAAATCATTCACTCATGGCAAAGGGATCTAATACAGAACTAGGAGGTCACTAAGGAAGTAGAACCTAGATACATCCACACCCAGATGCAATGTAAACTTCTAATGCAGTAAACCCCAGCACACCTGGAACTCATTTATGAAACCTTAGCTTAGCAACCAATCAGTTGCTAAGGAGTAACTGAATGCCTTATGACACCAATTATAGTTCTGCAAAGCAACTTATATAACTTCTCTGTAATGTCTTTGTCCACTGCCTTGTTAACTTCCCTCAGAGAACATTGGAGTTGTTACTGGAATTTGTGCCTCCTGAATTACAGTTCCAATGACTCCAAATAGACTCTTTTCTTATTTGCAGGTATTTTTGTTTTGTTTTAGTTGACAGAGAATATGTTTTACAGTCAAGGCCTTGTCAGCTTAGATCAATCTGAGAAGATCTCCTGGAGAAGGGCATGGCAACCCACTCCAGTATTCTTGCCTGGAGAATCCCATGGACAGAGAAGCCTGGCAGACTACAGTTCATGGGGTGGCAAAAGAGTTGGATACGACTTAGTGACTACACCATCACCTATCTTCAATCACAGGCTTGCACCACTGTGCTCACTGCAGTTAACCCCTCCAGCTGTGTACTTGTCTGACTCTGGTCTGACCCCTGTCACTTGCATTCACTGCCGTGAAACTATGGCAAGACCCATCAGCCACAGTAACACACTTGGGCAACCAGAACCCCCGCAGCTACACTCACACCCTAAGTTGGCCCAGGCCCTTGCTGTCTACCCTGCTGCACCACTAAACACATGTCTGTATCCAGCACCTGTCACAACTCAGACACCTATGGCTGTCCCTGAAGTCACATGTATGCACAGGACCAGCTCTGGCCACAACCACTGCCAACTCTTGTTCCTAGCTGCTGTACTGAGAACCCACAGCAACTATGGATGCTCCATGTTGCTCATCAACGGCCATATATTTATAGATTCTATGGAACACTGAAGCCTGAGCTGAAGAAACATCATATCACCCTGGGCTCAATGCTGCCACATGCCCCCACACTTGGTCTCCTACACAACTAGACCCAGGGTAATAGTACAATCCAAGTTGTCCCATGCCCCATGTAAGTGACAGACTTACCAATCAAAGTCAGTTCATAAGGTCTGAAAATGTATCTTATTTAATGTGCAGACACTTATGCAAGGCTACAAGGATCAGGTGTATCAGGGAAATGTGACTCCACAAAAGGAATACAATAAACATCCAATAAACTTTCAGTAGCTGGCCCCCTAAAAATGGAGAGTAAAAAATTACCTGACAAGGAATTCAAAACAATTGTTCTAAAGATGCTTAGCAAACTCACCCCTGTGTATATATCCAAAGGAAATGAAGTCAAGAAGAGAAAGCTTCAGTCTCACGTTCAAATCAGCTTTGTTCACACTAGCCATGATATGGAGATAAAATAATAACATCCTTCAATAAGTAAATGGATAATGAAGTTGTGAGATATATACATGTATCAGTTCAGTTCAGTTGCTCATATATATATAAATATATACAAAGATACTTATATATATAAAGATTATATACAAAGATATATATATGTGTATATATATCATATGCATGATATATATATGAGATATATCTTGATATACATATATCTATATAAATTTATACACATATAGATATGGGGAAAGTTATGACCAACCTAGATAGTATATTAAAAAGCAGAGACATTACTTTGCCAACAAAGGTCCGTCTAGTAAAGTCTATGGCTTTTCCAGTGGTCATGTATGGATGTGAGAGTTGGACTGTGAAGAAAGCTTATCGCTGAAGAATTGATGCTTTTGAACTGTGGTGTTGGAGAAGACTCTTGAGAGTACCTTGGACTGCAAGGAGATCCAACCAGTCCATTCTAAAGGAGCTCAATCCTGGGTTTTCATTGGAAGGACTGATGCTAAAGCTGAAACTGCAATACTTTGGCCACCTCATGCGACGAGTTGACTCACTGGAAAAGACTCTGATGCTGGGAAGGATTGGGGGTGGGAGGAGAAGCGGACGACAGAGAATGAGATGGCTGGATGGCATCATTGACTCAATGGACATGAGTTTGAGTGAACTCCGGGAGTTGGTGATGGACAGGGAGGCCTGGCGTGCTGTGATTCATGGAGTCGCAGAGTCGGACACGACTGAGCAACTGAACTGAACTGAGATATGTATAGGTTTTTTGTGATTATATATATACATATTTCACTAGAATATTATTCAGTCATGAGAAAAATTGGGAATTCTGGCAATTGTGACAACATGGATGAATCTTACAGGTATTATGCTAAGTGAAGTAACTCATACAAAGAATGATACTGTATGATATTACTTATATGTGGAATCTAAAAAAAATGCTAATCTCATAGAAACAAGGAAGAAAATGGTGGTATTAGGGGCTGGGGTGGGAGAGGTATGGAAGAAAAGGGGAGATTTTAGCCTCAGAGTACAACTTTAAAAAAAAAAAGAAAAGGACAGGGACAGGAATGGAAGAAATACTGAGTAACAGTGAATGGAGCAGGTCCTGGGTCAGTAAAAAGAACTGGGAAATACACATTATAAGAAAGCCATGAGACTTAATATTAAGTTAATCATGGAGATATTTTTAATGGTGAAACTTAATTTATCAATCACGAGTGCAAGGCCTCTCTATTGCAAGTTTTTTGTACCATATGGACTTGACAGATTTTAGTTCCAGAACTGTTATATTAACATCTTTGTTATGTCTCCATATCTCTCTATGGTTTTGTGTGTGTATATGCTTCTTATGACAAGAAATAAAGTGATTAAAGAAAATAACTTCTAATAATTATTACAGTGCTTTATTATTCAAGTGTTTATCACTTAGAACAATAAATATATGAAGGTCCATTTAATGAATTGGATATTTTTTTCTGTAAACTACTAATCAGGTTACAACTAATGATGACTAAAAGAATTAAAAGTTATGTAGAAGAAAATTGTGTTAACTTAATTACTTAAGTGAAGGAACATCGCAGGAATATACTTCCATGGATTTTAATGAAACCTATATTTTCAAAGATTTGTCAAAAATACATTTGTAAACGGTGGGTAAAACAGACTTATTGTACAAAGATAAAAACAACATTTGAAATAAGATCATGTGTTTTAAGTCTCTGGAAATTTAATATGAAAGAGACAAAGGAAGATACAATTTTGTATAAAAAGGAAAAATTACCTTAAACACATATTCCCAACTAAACAGAGCTTTTCTGACAAGAGTTAAATTTATCAATCCAGAGAATAAATTGTTCTTTTATATAATGCTTTTTGAAAAATGTAACTTGATTAGTTAAAATCAATTATTCTTTGATACTGCATTTTATTTCCTAGTTCATCAAGTAGAATGGTCATAATGGCATGCTTTTTCCACGTTATCTTCATAAAAATGATATTCTTGACTCTCATTTGAATCTATTTTTCACTAGAAATGTTCATTTCACCTACAGCACATTGTGAATTTTAAAACAATATTCAAGAAATTTATGGATTTTTATTAAAATAAATAACTAGATGTGCTTCAAAAATTCAGTCATATCAGTGATTCCCATGGCCTAGATTTACTATACCACCTAGGCATCCCAGATGTCACAGTGGTAAAGAATCCACTTGCTAATACAGGAAACACAAGGGACATGAGTTCAATCCCTGGATTGGAAAGATCCCCTGGAGGAGGATATCGCACCCCACTCCAGTATTCTTACCTGGAGAATCCCATGGACAGAGGAGCCTGGTGGGCTTCATTCAGTCCCTGGGATTGCAAGGAGTTGGACACAACTGAGCATCTGAGCTTCAAGCTTAACATATTTTTCTCTTTCAGTTATTCTTTTATTTGATGCAGAAGATAAGATATAAGCTATTTAGAAAACTTAGCTTACTTTTTAATTTTGGCCACAGAATTACATCAGCCAATATGTATGTCAATCACTTGAAATTTCAATGACATCTAGCAGCTGTAGATTTCAAGGACAAATAGTTCACAAAGAAATCCTGCTTAATAAAACACAAACTCATTGTTTCACAATCAGCTAGTTTGACTTTCATGTTGGCAATGACATCATTATTCTTCTGGAGTGACATTTCACCAAAGTTACCACTGAAGACAATGGTCAACTGTCACATCACCTTGGTGCATTTCCATCAAGGTAGTGCTCCTCAAGTTGATCTCAACAGAGTAGATCTTGATAACCACTTAGCACCACAAACTTATAAGCCAGTCAGTGAGAACATGCATGGTAATACAAGTGCATAAGAATCACTTCCTGAAATGCCTTGCAGAAGCAGGTTAGGTAACCCAGATGAGGAAAAGTGATTGGCAATGATGTCATAAAATATCTTAACAAATTGGTGTTATAGCAGAAAAATTATTTAGTTAGACTAAGAGATGAAGTCTTTATTTTTCACTGAAAAGGTATGGCTGTCTATGTTTACTCTTACTTTTGCACTTTTAACAGTGAATAACAAAGAAATATTTATTTTTTCTCTTAATTCTACTCACCTGCAACTGTTTTACCAAATGGTCCATAATTCAATTCAGAGTTTAGAAGTAGTCAGAAGCAGCACCCCTAATTTCTATGTGAAGTCTCAAGTTTTTAAAATATTGGCAAGTAATCCTCCTTTTGAGAACTGGTAATTTTGTATCCACTGCACTAATTTTATGATCAAAAAAAAAAAAAAAAGCTGACCTCTAAAGCAAAAACTTCCTAATTTTTTAAAAATAAAACTATCCAAACAGAAAATAATAAGATGTAATCCCATTAATCCTATAGTTTTTCTAACATTTATTCCTTTGTGACAAACGGTGACAAGTTTTATTTGAGATGCTAGTTTATTAACATCAAAATTTGGAATTAAAAAAAAATTCTTAAATGGTTTTATGAAAAAAGTTTAAGAATTTTAAAATTACTTAAAATGGAAAAAAGGGAAGTATAATGATTTTTTCTAGCATATTTTACAAATAACTCAAATATAAAACTTTGAAAGGCTGACTTAAAAGTACAGTGGAAATATTGTTGCCTGACAGTGAAAGTTTCAGTAAAACTCATAATAGAGCTGAAACTAGTTAAGCAATCACCTTGAGAGTATTGAGCTCCTAGGCCAGCAAGACTTGATATTAACCTTATTACAACTATTAACAAATCAAAAAAAAAAAACCAATGTGTTACTCAGAAGAAGGCTCAGCCAAGTACATTTCAGTTCAATTCAGTCACTCAGTTGTCTGACTGCAGTCCCATGGACTGCAGCACAACAGGCTTCCCTGTCCATCTCAACTTCCAGAGCCTAGTCAAACTCATGACCATCGCCTCGAAGATGCCATCCAACCACCTCATCCTCTGCCATCCCCTTCTCCTCCTGTCTTCAGTCTTTCCCAGTATCAGGGTCTTTTCAAATGAATCAGTTCTTCACATCAGGTAGCCAAAGTATTGGAGTTTCAGCTTCAACATCAGTCCTTCCAATGAATATTCAGGACTGATTTCTTTAGCATGGACTGGTTAGATCTCCTTGCTGTCCAAGGGACTCTCAAGAGTCTTCTCCAACACCACAGTTCAAAAGCATCAATTCTTCGGTGCTCTGCTTTCTTTATAGTCCAACTCTCACATCCATACATGACTATTGGAAAAACCATAGCTTTGACTAGACAGACCTTTGTTGGTACCTCATTTTTTAAATATGTTGTCTAGGTTGGTCATCGGAGAAGGCAATGGCAAGCCACTCCAGTACTCTTGCCTACAAAATCCCATGGATGGAGGAGCCTGGTAGGCTGCAGTCCATGGGGTCACTAAGTCGGACACAACTGAGCGACCTCACTTTCACTTTTCACTTTCACGCATTGGAGAAGGAAATGGCAACCCAATCCAGTGTTCTTGCCTGGAGAATCCCAGGGATGGAGGAGCCTGGTGGGCTGCCATCTATGGGGTCGCACAGAGTCGGACACGACTGAAGCAACTTCGCAGCAGCAGGTTGGTCATAGCTTTTCTTCCAGGTACAGAAATACAAAATACATAGGATTGCAATATTAAATACTATATAACTGCTGTTGCTGCTGCATCACTTCGGTCATGTTCGACTCTGTGTGACCCCACAGATGGCAGCCCACCAGGCTCTTCTGTCCCTGGGATTCATTCTCCAGGCAAGAATACTGGAACTGCATTTAATCTCTTTCCAGGACACCAGGTGCTTAGATGCTGAACACTGGTCATACTAATCTGCTATACCTCATGTGAAGATGCGCTTCTCTGGTGGCTCAGCAGTAAAGAATCCACCTAATATGTGGTCCATGGGGTCACAAAGAGTCGGACACTACTGAACTACCAAACTAAATATGTGGGAGCTGCAGGAGATGTGGGTTCAATTCCTGGGTCAGGAAGATCTCCTGGAGGAGGGATAGCTACCCAACCCAGTATTCTTGCCTGGAGGATCCCATGGACAGAGGAGCCTGGCGGGCAATAGTCCATAGGGTTGCAGAGTCAGACAAGACTGAAGTGATTTAGCACAGTGTGAAGATAAATGTATTTGAGAACCAAACTGATATGTCTTGTTATTTGATGTGCTGTGGCTGATGTGTATTTGGTAACTTGGTATTTTATTGGGGTCTATTAGTGAGCTTCTGTAACACAAATTGTGTTTTTATTGGGTTTGAGGAAGGCCCACTGATGCCTCTGTTCATTCACCTCCACCTGTTACCCAGAAGTGATAATCTGCCTACCTTCAGGCCCGGTTGATTATCTTGCAGATTTTAGCTTAAGAACCACAATATAGCCCTCCACTTCTCTCACCTTTGCAAACCTTCTGCTCAGTTTGCCTTCCAGCCTCAGACATCGCCCACGTCTCCTCTCAGAATAGGCAGGGACAGCTTCACTTCTTTTATAGCACACTTGCTGTGTGGTTGAGAAGTGCTAACTCTGTCACCCTCTGTCACTTGGGGTTGTTAATGGAACAAGCTACAAGGTTATCTTCTCCGATTATCCCAAATAGGAACTGAGATAAATGGCAATCTTCCATCTGTGTTTACCTAGCATTGCTTAATATTCTAGCAAGACTTGGTTTTCTGGTCTTCCTTACATCCTCTCACTATTTTCTTCTAAAAATCCCTCAGTCTGGATGGAGTGGTTCTCCCACAACTTTTAAAACATAAAACGATGATAAAAAACATAAAATATAATGAAAGCTCTTTGATCTAAGCCGTCACATTTGCCTTTTGATACACAAAATGAGAGCTAAAGGTGTCTAAAATAAATTATTTCCTCTCAGAAAAATGTTAGATTCTAAACCCTGGCCAAAAAATAAATAAAAAATAAAAAAGTATTTTATTTTTCTTTTTATTCCTAATAAAACAATCCTCATCTACTACCTACCAATCACAAGGGAAAAGATCAAATAGGTAAAAGTGGAGAAGAAGAAAAACATTACATACTTAAAAAGTAGTACTTGCATTTTATTAATTATTTGGTACCTTTTGCTATATGCAGTCCTCTACATGTTGTTTAATTAGAATTGACAAAGAATTAAACATAGATAATTGCCCAATGTGAGCTATCAAGCAACTTGTAAATTCAGTTAGTAAATGTCATTTGTAAGTGATCATAGAAGTCTGAATTAAAGTAGAATAGAAGTAGTGTCAATTGTGTCTCTTGGCAATCCAATGGACTGTAGCCTGTCAGGCTCCTCTGTCCATAGGATTTTCCAGCCAAGTATACTGGAGTGGGCTGCCATTACCTCCTCAAGTAGAAGAAAATCTAATAATAAACACAGAAGAGGACTGAACTGTAAGATATTACATGAACCTAAAACTTTCCTAGAAAAGATCAAGTCTAGTCTTCATTGTTTATTTATAATAAGTCCTGAATCTATCTCTTAAGATGCTATCTTTGCTATAAATATTGGAGTACATGTGTCTCTTTCAATTCTGCTTTCCTCGGTGTGTATGCCCAGGAGTGTGATTGCTGCTCAGGGCTGGTGTACTGGGATTAATCAGAGGGATGGGATGGGGAGGGAAGAGGGAGGGGGGTTCAAGATGGGGAACACATGTACACCCGGGGCAGATTCATGTCAACATAAGGCAAAACCAATATAATAATGTAAAGAAATTCGCTTCTAATTAAAATAAATAAATTTTTAAAAAGATTCTATCTTTGATGAAGTAATAGAGTTATAAAATATTTTTGATATTATTCATGAAGTACAACTAAGTATTAAAGCAATCTATCATATCACCTTTGCTATTGTATGTAATTTCCAACTAGCAATAAAAGTATATGTAGATCACCATGTTAAGGACTGATTCAGTTCACTTTAGTTGCCTAGTCGTGTCTGACTGTTTGCGACCCCATGAAACCACAGCACGCCAGGCCTCCCTGTCCATCACCAACTCCTGGAGTCCACCCAAACCCATGTCCATTGAGTCAGTGGTGGTATCCAACCATCTCATCCTCTGTCGTCCCCTTCTCCTCCTGCCCTCAATCCCTCCCAGCATCAGGGTCTTTTCCAGTGAGTCAGCTCTTTATATCAGGTGGCCAAAGTATTGGAGTTTCAGCTTCAACATCAGTCCTACCAATGAATACCCAGGACTGATCTCCTTTAGAATGGACTGGTTGGATCTCCTTGCAGTCCAAGGAACTCTCAAGAGTCCTCCAACACCACAGTTCAAAAGCATCAATTCTTCGGCGATCAGCTTCCTTTATAGTCCCACTCTCATATCCATACATGACCACTGGAAAAACCATAGCCTTGACTATATGGACTCTTGTTGGCAAAGTAATATCTCTGCTTTTTAATATGCTGTCTAGGTTGGTCATAACTTTCCTTCCAAGGAGTAAGCGTCTTTTAATTTCATGGCTGCAATCACCATCTGCGGTGATTTTGGAGCCCAAAGAAAGTCAGCCACTGTTTTCACTGTTTCCCCATCTATTTCCCATGAAGTGATGGGACCAGATGCCATGATCTTAGTTTCTGAATGTTGAGCTTTAAGTCAACTTTTTCACTCTCATCAAGAGGCTCTTTAGTTCTTCTTCACTTTCTGCCATAAGGGTGGTGTCATCTGCATATCTGAGGTTATTGATATTTCTCCCGGCAATCTAGATTCCAGCTTGTGCTTCTTCCTCCAGCCCAGCGTTGAATATAAGTTAAATAAGCAGGGTGACAATATACAGCCTTGACGGACTCCTTTTCCTATTTGGAACCAGTCTGTTGTTCCATGTCCAGTTTTAACTGTTCCTTCCGGACCTGCACACAGGTTTCTCAAGAGGCAGGTCAGGTGGTCTGGTATTAGCATCTCTTTCAGAATTTTCCACCGTTTATTGTAATCCACACAGTCAAAGGCTTTTGCATAGTCAATAAAGCAGAAATAGATGTTTTTCTGGAACTCTCTTGCTTTGTCCATGATCCAGCGGGTGTTGGCAATTTGATCTCTTATTCTTCTGCCTTTTCTAAAACCAGCTTGTACATATGGAAGTTCACGGTTCACGTATTGCTGAAGCCTGGCTTGGAGAATTTTAGGCATTACTTTGCTAGTGAGATGAGTGCAATTGCGCGGTAGTTCGAGCATTCTTTGGCATTGCCTTTCTTGGATTGGAATGAAAACTGACCTTTTCCAGTCTTGTGGCCACTGCTGAGTTTTCCAAATTTGCTATCATATTAAGTGCAGCACTTTCACAGTATCATCTTTGAGGATTTGAAACAGCTCAGCTGGAATTCCATCACCTCCACTAGCTTTGTTCGTAGTGATGCTTCCTAAGGCCCACTTGACTTCACATTCCAGGTTGTCTGGCTCTAGGTGAGTGATCACACCATCATGATTATCTGGGTCTTGAAGATCTTTCCTGTACAGTTCTTCTGTGTATTCTTGCCACCTCTTTTTAATATCTTCTGCTTCTGTAGGTCCATACCATTTCTGTCCTTTATGGAGCCCAACTTTGCATCTTAGCTCCTAGGCGGAGAGGAGCTACCCCAAGTCCGAGGTCAAGCGCTGAGACGAATTAAGGACTTCAGGAACAACTGATCTTTGTTGTTTGAAACAAACTGTCATGCGGCTTATGCTACATCCCAAGACTGTTTTTCCCCAAGTAATTAAAAATTTGAGTCACCTTGACCTTTTGTAATAAGGGGCATATCATAGGAGACACACAACTGCTCCATCTGTTTCCACATTCAATTTTAATCAGAGTTTCATTTAAATTGTTGCATCTTGGCACTCATTTCATTGCAAGGCAAAGAGATAGAAATAAATGAGATGTTGCTTTGCCTTGGCAGATTAAATCATGATTCAAGCAACATTCAGGTGACATTCATTGCAATATTTAAGAAACAGCAGGGAGCCATACTTGCGGGGGTGGGGGGAATAAAAAAGTGAATGATGTTTATTTCCCTATCCCATATAAGTGACAAGGTTGAAGTGAGGATGGTGGTGTGTCTATGAAAATATACCACCATTTAAGGAATCCTATTATTAGACATGGTAGAAGCTCTATCTTAGAGAAGCCTCCATACTGTGGGTAATTATCACAGTCCAGCATGCTAATTGCTTTTCGATCTCCAGGCTGTGCTTTCAATGAGCACTTCTGGGCTGTACCCAGGCTGCTACTTAATGAGAAGAGCCCTTATCAAAGAACAGCATCTTCTGACTATCAAATCGATAGGAAAGCATTAGCCCAGGCTTTAAAGTTTGAAAACATTTTGGTCAATAGACTTTTGCTCAAATACTGCATATTTCAGGATAATTCCTAGAAGCCATCACATTCCGTTAGGCAATGAGTAATCAGCATATGAAACACACTGAGAAGTAATGAGCAAGGGTCAGCCAGGGTCTTCTTTCTGCTCAAAGATAATGCTAAGTGCAGTTATACAGCAAATGTTATTTGGAGCTTCAATGTGCAGTGAGATATTTTCACATGAAACAGTGGACATTGTAGAAAACCAGGCTTGTATACTAAGACAGCACAAACTTATTTACTTATATATTTATAATTGTAAATATATATGCATTTCATATTTACTGTGTGTAAAATTTTATGCTTTTTACTCTGTGTAAATTTAATTTAATACAGTAATCCTACAAGTGTGTGATACTTTAATAATTCTAGAATAAGCAAACTGATTAAAAAAAAAAACCTAAAAACAAATGTTCTAAATTTGTCTACTAAATGACAATGTCAAGTTCTAAATCCATGCATCTATGACTTCAGAACTCATACTTAGTACAGGTTTTAAAATTACTATAATTTGTATGTATATACATATTCATATATTATATTTATAGAAATTTATAGTAGAGTTGTATTTAAATTTACTAGATTCAATATGTTATTTTATAATATTAATTTTGAATGTTCTCTTTAACATGCCAAAATTTAATTTATAAAGAATAATCTGATTTTACAATTTCCCAATAAAAGGAATTTAATGTCACCTCTTTGTGAATCTGGCTAAGTCAAAGAATTAGCTATGCTTTAGTTTTTGTGTTTGTAAAACAAAAACGTATAACCATAAAGCCTTTAATACCTCGTAAACAATAAATGCTGTAAGGTTTCATGAAGTTATTTCTAGGCAATAATATATTTCTTTGTGTACTAATTATGCCCTGGCTATCATAAAGAAGCTAAGGGTCTCTTCCACACTGCTTGCTGAAAGGGCAGAGGATAGAGGAGACACTAAATTTTACATTAGCCAGCTAATCTTCTGCCCAACATTTTCTTGATAAAATTTAGTCATTTCAGTACACTTGTTTTCAAAAGTAATTTAAGTTCAATTCTTCTTATGTCTGGAAGTATAACTAATATTATAATCACATAAGACATTCCTAAGCCAGGATCTTGCCATGATTCCATGAAGTAAAATTATATCACTTCAGGAAATAGATTAGTTTGACATTTTGATGTAATGAATTCACGAAAAAATTATATATACAAGGAATATCTGATTAATACCTTGTTTATTATTAAGCTAAAGCAGAACATAAATGACAAAACATGCCACTTCACCCAATACTGTACACCCTCTCAACAAAGCAGACTTTTTTTTTTTTTTGGAGAACAGTGTAGATACAAGTGTGTAAGAAATTTGGGGGGGAAAATGACCAAGCAATGACCAAGCATTTCAGTAAGAATCTTTTTAGTTTTTATTATTTAACAAAATAATCAGAGCTCTAGATTCTGAGGATAGAAAGCTAATTAAATTATGCATATGCATTTGTAAGACATTTTACTCTCTCTTTGCATTATCTCAGGGAAAGCAAAGCTTTATAGATAAATAACTCCTAAAAACTTAAGGAAATGATTTTCAGTGAGATAATTTCTGGAGATTTAAAGCTAAATACTTTCTGTTAAATATAGCAATTATCAAGAAGTATTTATTTTAATAATTCTCTAGATTTGCTTAATTAAAATAAGTGCATAGCAGATAGACTAGGCCTTTTCCATATTCCATGCTTTTGCTCTTCCCAGATTCTCACCTGCAGTGCCCATTGTTCAGAATCTATTTTATCCAGTTCCTGAACAATTCTTATCTAAGTAGAAATTCACTCACAGTCTCGGTCCCACCTTCCATAAAGTTATCATGTCTCTTTACTTTTGTTGTTGTTACTTTTCTCTTACTTTTTATTTTTCTATTTTTTAAATTGTGAAAGTTCAATAACAGATATACAGGAGATTTGAAAAATACAGAACAAACATACATATAGTTTTATTATATATTACAATTACTTTTAAGTAGACAGATTAAGATTTGTAGATGTAGTTTTAATATCAAATTTTCGAAAATTAATAGAATACACAGAAAAGTAGAATGATAAAGCAGAAGTGAAAATCAACATGAACTATTTCAACATAATTAAGATTTATACAACTTTCACACAAGAGTAGGATACAAATTCTATTCAAATGCCTATAGACTATAACCTGGTAGACACTGTAATATATCCAGGGTAACTTGTGTCTTAATTAATGTGCTTATAATGATGCAGGCATAAATAAATCTATACTATTTATCAAATTCTTTCACTATTCTGTGAGCAACTGAAATATTTCAAATTCCCTACAATGCTATGTTATATAAATAACTTCAACCTCATAAAAGTATTTGCATTTTAATTTTTATATGTCTTTTACAGTGGCTGTTGTTCAGTCACTACATTGTGTCCAACTCCTTGTGACCCCATGAACTGTAGTATGCCAGGCTTTCCTGTTCTTCACTGTCTGCTGGAGTTTGCTCAAATTCATGTACATTGAGTCAGAAGAGATAAGGAAAGATATATCCATCTAAATGCACAGCTCCAAAGAATAGCAAGGACAGAAAAGAAAGCATTCCAAAGTGATCAATGAAAATAAATAGAGGAAAACAAAAAAATGGGAAAGACTAGGGAGCATTACAAGAAAACTTAGCGATACCAAGGGAAGATATCATGCTAAGATGTGCACAATAAAGGACAGAAATGGTATGGACCTAACAGAAGCAGAAGAAATTAAGAAGAGGTGGCAAAAATACACAGAAGAACTATACAAAAAAATAAGACCCAGATAATGATCCAGATAACCACAATGGTTAGCTCACTCGACTATAACCAGACATCTTGGAGAGCAAAGTCAAGTGGGTCTTAGGAAGATTACTACGAAACAAACCTAGCAGAGGTGATGGAATTCCAGTTGATCAGCTCAGTTCAGTTCAGTTCAGTAGCTCAATCATGTCTGACTCTTTGTGACTCCATGAACCGCAGCAAGCCAAGCCACCCTGTGCATCACAAACTACGGGAGTTTACTCAAACTGATGTCCATTGAGCCGGTGATGCCATCCAACCACCTCATCCTCTGTGGTCCCCTTTTCCTCCTGCCTTCAATCTTTCCCAGAATTAGGGTCTTTTCAAGTGAGTCAGCTCTTCGCATCAGGTGGCTAAAATATTGGAGTTTCAGCTACAGCATCAGTCCTTCCAATGAATATTCAGGACTGATTTCCTTTAGGATGGACTGGTTGGATCTCCTTGCTGTTTAAGGGACTCTCAAGAGTCTTCTCCAAAACCACAGTTCAAAGCCATCAATTCTTTGGTGCTAAGCTTTCTTTAAAGGCTAACTCACACATCCATACATGACTACTGGAAAAATCATAGCTTTGATTAGACAAAATTTTGTTGGCATGGTAATGCCTCTGCTTTTTAATAAGCTGTCTAGGTTGGTCATAACTTTTCTTCCAAGGAGCAAGCATCTTTTAATTTCATGGTTTCAGCCACCATTTGCAGTGATTTTGGAGCCCCCCTCAAAAAAGTCAGTCACTGTTTCCACTGTTTCCTCATCTATTTACCATGAAGTGATGGGACCAGATGCCATGATCTTAGTTTTCTGAGTGTTGAGTTTTAAGCCAGCTTTTTCACTCTCCTTTTTCACTTTCATCAAGAGGCTTTTTAGTTCCTCTTCACTTTCTGCCACAAGGGTGGTGTCATCTGCATATTTTAGGTTATTGATATTTTTCTCAGCAATGTTGATTCCAGCTTGTGCTTCCCATTCCACTATTTCTAATGATGTACTCTGCATACAAGTTAAATAAGCCAGGTGACGATATACAGCCTTGACATACTCCTTTCTCTAGTTGGAACCAGTCTGTTCCATGTCCAGTTCTAATTGTTGCTTCTTGACCTGCATACAGATTTCTCAGGAAATTCCCAACTCTTTCAGAATTTTCCACAGCTTGTTGTGATCTACACAGTCAAAGCATTGGCATAGTCGATAAAGCAGAAATAGATGTTTTTCTGGAACTCTCTTACTTTTTCGATGATCCAATGGATGTTGGCAATTTGATCTCTGGTTCTTTTGACTTTTCTAAATCCACCTTGAACATGTGGAAGTTCACAGTCCACATACTGTTGAAGCCTGGCTTGGAGAATTTTGAACATTACTATGCTAGCATGTGAGACGACTGCAATTGTGCGGTAGTGTGAGCATTCTTTGGCATTGCCTTTCTTTCGGATTGGAATGAAAACTGACCGTATCTAGTCCTGTGGCCACTGCTGAGTTTTTCAAATTTGCTGGCATATTGAGTGCAGCACTTTCACAGCATCATCTTTCATCATTTGAAATAATTCAACTGGAATTCAATCACCTCCACTAACTTTGTAGTGATGCTTCCTAAGGCCTACTTGACCTCTCATTCCAGGATGTCTGGCTCTAGATGAGTGATCACACCATCGTGATTATCTGTGTCATGAAGATCTTTTTTGTACAGTTCTTCTATGTATTCTTGCCACCTCTTCTTAATATCTTCTGCTTCTGTTAGGTCCATACCATTTCTGTCCTTTATTGTGCACATCTTTTCATGAGAAGTTCCCTTGGTATCTCTAATTTTCTGGAAGAGGTCTCTCATCTTTCCCATTCTAATGTTTTCCTCTATTTCTTTGCATTGATTACTGAGGAAGGCTTTCTTATATCTCCTTGCTCTTCTCTGGAACTCTGCATTGATATGGGTATTTTTTCCTTTTCTCCTTTTCCTTTCTCTTCTCTTCTTTTCATAGCTGTTTGTAAGACCTACTCAGACAACTATTTTGCCTTTTGGCATTTCTTTTTCTTGGGGATAGTCTTGATAACTGCCTCCTCTACAGTGTCATGAACCTCCATCCATAGGTCTTCAGGCACTCTGTCTATCAAATCTAATCCCTTGAATCTACTTCTTACTTCCACTGTATAGTTATAAGGGAATTGACCTTGGTCATACCTGAATGGTCCAGTGGTTTCCCCTACTTTCTTCAATTTAAGTCCAAGTTCAGTTCAGTTCAGTCGCTCAGTCGTGTCCGACTCTTAGCGACCCCATGAACCACAACACGAAAGGCCTCCCTGTCCACCACCAACTCCTGGAGTTCACTCAAACTCATGTCCATCGAGTCACATTAAATTACAAATCTTAAAAGCTATTTCAAATTTTAATAGATGATGCTGTTAAAGTGCTGCATTCAATAAACCAGCAAATTTGGAAAACTCAGCAGTGGCAACAGAACTGGAAAAGATCAGTTTTCATTCCAATCCCAAAGAAAGATAATGCCAAAGAATATTCAAATGACTGCATAATTGCATTAATCTCACACATTAGCAACTTGATGCTCAAAATTCTCCAAATGAGACTTCAACAGTATGTGAACCGAGAACTTCGAGATGTTCAAGCTGGTTTTAGAAAAGGCAGAGGAACTAGAGATTAAATTGCCAACATCCTTAGGATCATAAAGAGAGTTCCAGAAAAACATCTCTTTCTGCTTTATTGACTACACCAAAGCCTTTGACTGTGTGGATTACAACAAATTGTGTCAAATTCTTAATGTGATGGCAATACCAGTCCACCTTATCTGCCTCCTGAGAAATCTGTGTGCAGGTCAAAAAGCAAATGTGAGAACCGGACATAGAAAAATGGACTGGTTCCAAATCGGGAAAGGAGTATGTCAAAGCTGTATATTGTCTCCCTGCTTATTTAACTTATATGCAGAGTACATCATGAAAAATGCTGGGCTGGACGAAGCACAGGTTGGAATCAAGACTACCAGGAAATATATAAATAATCTCAAATATGCAGATGACACCACCCTGATGGCAGAAAGTGAAGATGAACTGAAGAGCAGCTTGATGAAAGTGAAAGAGGAGAGTGAAAAAGCTGGCTTAAAGCATAACATTAAAAACCTAAGATCATTGCATCCAGTCCCACCACTTTATTGCAAATACATTGGGAAAAAATGGAAATATGGCAGACTTTACTTTTTTGGGGGGTGGGGTCTCTAAAATCACTGCAAATGAATTAAAAGACTCCTGCTCCTTGGAAGAAAAGCTATGACCATCCTAGACAGCATATTAAAAAGCAGAGACATTACTTTGCCAACAAAGGTCTGTCTAGTCAAGGCTATGGTTTTTCCAGTAATAATGTATGAATGTGAGAGTTGGATCATAAAGAAACTGAGCACAGATGAATTGATAACTTTGAACTGTGGTGTTGGAGAAGACTCTTGAGAGTCCCATGGACTGCCAGCAGATCAATCCAGTCAATCCAAAGGAAATCAGTCCTAAAATACTTAGGAATATATCTACCTAAAGAAACAAAAGAATTATATATAGAAAACTATAAAACACTGGTGAAAGAAATCAGAGAGGACACTAATAGATGGAGAAATATACCCTGTTCATGGATTGGAAGAATAAATACTGTGAAAATGAATATATTACCCAAAGTAATTTATATGTTCAATGCAATCCCTATCAAGCTACCAACGGTGTTTTTCACAGAGCTAGAACAAATAATTTCACAATTTTTATGGAAATACAAAAAACCTCGAATAGCCAAAGCAGTCTTGAGAAAGAAGAATGGAACTGGGGGAATAAACCTGACAGACTTCAGGTTCTACTACAAAGCCACAGTCATCAAAACAGTATGGTACTGGCATAAAGACAGGAATATAGATCAATGGAAAGCCCAGAGATAAATCCATGCACCTATGGACACCTTATCTTTGACAAAAGAGGCAAGAATATAAAATGGAGAAAAGACAATCTCTTTAACAAGTGGTGCTGGGAAAACTGGTCAGCCACTTATAAAAGAATGAAACTAGAACACTCCTTAACACCATACACAGAAATAAACTCAAAATGAATTAAAGATCTAAATGTAAGACCAGAAACTATAAAACTCCCAGAGGAGAACATAGGCAAAACACTCTCTGACATAAATCACAGCAGGATCCTCCATGACGCACCTCCCAGAATATTGGAAATAAAAACAAAAATAAACAAATGGGACCTAATTAAAATCAAAGGCTTCTGCACAGCAAAGGAAACTATAAGCAAGGTGAAAAGATAGCCTTCAGAATGGGAGAAAATAATAGCAAATGAAGCAACTGACAAAGAATTAATCTCCAAAATATACAAGCAACTCCTGCAGCTCAATTGCAGAAAAATAAATGACCCAATCAAAAAATGGGCCAAAGAACTAAACAGACATTTCTCCAAAGAAGACATAAAGATGGCTAACAAATGCATGAAAAGATGCTCAATATCACTCATCATCAGAGAAATGCAAATCAAAACCACAATGAGATACCATTTCACACCAGTCAGAATGGCTGCTATCCAAACATCTACAAGCAATAAATTCTGGGGAGGGTGCGGAGAAAAGGGAACCCTCTTACACTGTTGGTGGAGATGCAAAGTAGTACAGCCACTATGTAGAACAGTGTGGAGATTCCTCAAAAAACTGGAAAAAGAACTGCCTTATGATCCAGCAATTGCACTCCTGGGAATACACACCGAGGAAACCAGAATTGAAAGAGACACATGTACTCCAATGTTCATTGCAGCACTGTTTATATTAGCCAGGACATGGAAGCAACTTAGATTTCCATCTGTAGACGGATGGATAAGAAAGCTTTGGTACATATACGCAATGGAGTATTACTCAGCCATTAAAAAGAATACATTTGAATCAGTTCTAATGAGGTGGATGAAACTGGAGCCTATTATACAGAGTGAAGTAAGCCAGAAAGAAAAACACCAATGCAGTATTCTAATGCATATATATGGAATTTAGAAAGATGATAACGATAACCCTGTATACGAGACAGTAAAAGAGACACAGATGTATAGAACAGTCTTTTGGACTCTGTGGGAGAGGGCGAGGGTGGGTTGATTTGGGAGAATGGAATTGAAATATGTATATTATCATATGTGAAACGAATCACCAGTCCAAGTTCGATGCATGATACAGGATGCTTGGGGCTGGTGTACTGGGATGAACCAGAAGGATGGGATGGAGAGGGAGGTGGGAGAGGGGTTCAAGATGGTGAACATATGTACACCTGGGGCGGATTCACGTCAATGTATGGCAAAATCAATACAATAAAGTAATTAGCATCTAATTAAAATAAATAAATTAAAAATTAAAAAGGAAATCAGTCCTGACTATTCTTTGTAAGCACTAATGTTGAAGCTGAAACTCCAATAGTTCAGCCACCTGCTGTGAAGAACTGACTCATTTGAAAAGACCCTGATGCTGGGAAAGATTGAAGGCAGGAGGTGAAGGGGATGACAGAGGGTGAGATGGTTGGATGGCATCACCAACTCAATGGACATGAGTTTGAGGAAGCTTCGGGAGTTGGTGATGGACAGGGAAGTCTGGTGTGCTGTAGTCCATGGGGTTGCAAAGAGTCGGATACGACTGAGCTACCCAACGGACTAACTAAGTCAGTGATGCTATCCAATCATCTCATCCTCTCTGCACCTTCTCCTCCTCCCTTAAATAATTTGTTTAAATTATTGCATTAAACAAATGTAATAATTGGTTTATATTTTCTGTGTATATTTGTACATGCCTTTGTTCATTTTGAAATACTTTTGCAGGTTGCGTTCTTGGATAGCCCATTCTCAGACAGAGATTGATGGGCAAGAAATGTGTGAGATCAATGTGCAAGTGCTTTTGTGATCAATACTTGTCTATTATGGAAAATACTACTAGTGGGAGATGGAGAATTTGGGCTGTCTTTAGTCCTGGTAAAGCCTCTGCTGATCTTGTAGGGTACTCTGAAGCTAAAATATTAGGTACAGAGTTGAGGTTGGTGAGTGGGCTGGTATAGAAAAAAAAATATTCTGACTCTCAACTGGAAATTGTAAGCTCATTAACATATATGAAACATATGTCAATCTAGATGATGCAAATATCATACAATCATATCTGTTCCTTTGGTGGATGTATGGAGTCTCTTTACCCCAGTACTTAGTTAAATGAATTATATAATAAGTACAGTAAGGTGACTTAATGACAAGTGTCAGGCCATAATTGACTCTCAATAAATACTAACATTTATTAGTTTTCAGAAGTGAAATCAGAGTTTCAATTTTGCTAATTAGTAATAAAAATATTATTATTTTTAAGTTCTTAATATCATCTAACATTTTAGTTTATATGAGATTGTACTTTAAATTCATTGTAAAACAGTCATACTACCAGACAAAGAAATGTTATGATGCAGTCTCAAACGTGGATTTATTTATGTACAAATCATGGATATTAATCATAACTACATAATAGCATTAAAAATAAATGTTAATCAAAATTAGATGTTTATCACTTTAATTTTCTCATGATGTAACTTTGATGTGAAAAATAAAAACAGAAAACACTGCACCTGCAAAAGCTTGCTGGCAACACCAGGAAGTGCAATTAAAGGAAGTAGAAATTGCCAAACACTTTATAAAAACTGTGAACATATTATAAACATTAGTACACTGACTTTTAAAAATACTGCTCCTTTCTTTTTATCTCTTTTTTCATTATGGAATTTTTCTTGTATAAAAGGAAGAATTTCTATAGTTTCCAATCTTCTCATTAAAAAAATATCTTTACACTTTATTAAGCTTTTAAGAAGACTCCCCATGTTCAGTCTTTTAGCTCCTTCTTCTAATCAAGATGTACCAACTTTACTGTTCAGCTTTTCTACTCATTTTTTTAATGAACTGATGAAGTTTTTAAATTACAAGACTGCTAGAAGACTTTTTATAAAGCTAATATTTCTTCAATAGCTTTTCATTGTAAACAACTTACTCATTTATTACATTAATTGTTTACTCACTTTTATTTTTCTAGTTATTGAGATTTATTCCCTCTGTTTAATAGTGGTGCATTTTCTGATTCTTTTTGTACTTATTTATTACATTTAATAAGGTCTGATTCTTTGATATTTGTAGAGAGGTGAGGTTCTTGCTCTTATATGAGGGCTTTGTTGGAGGAAGAGCAGAGTTAACTGACAGGTCAAATTAATGCAGTTCTACAATTAAGCACCCTGAGCTGTACAGAGGCCCCAACTGCTTTGTAAGACTGTTGTCAGCATGTCCAAGCTCTTCTGAATGGCTCTGACTTCCACAATAGTTTTCACTCCTTCACTGGGATGTGATTTCCTTTCTCTATTTGGCATTGATTTGTTTGTTTTTCCATTTTCCTGGATCTGTAACCATTTTTTTTTTCCCCTGTTATTTATAAACTCTCCAAATTCTAAGGAGGATTCTTTCTGTCTTCGTTTAAGAAAAGATATATTTATTTAATGCTTGTAATTTCATGAAATCTTTATAAATGTACTTCACCTTCTATCATTAAATTATCAATGTTTATTTGAAGCATCTGATAGTAAAATTAGTTCCTACTATAGAAACTAATTTCAGACCTTCTATTTCTTTTAAGATGACAGTGAATTTTATTATATAACATTATTTTAAAAGCATAATGTCTCATTTTATGAGCACAGCATTTTTACTTATAAAAATTTATAACACGTTTAATGGAAATGAATAATACTGGCTCACTTGACAGATACACACCTAGGATTAGATTTTGTGTTTGTTGTATTATTTACACAATGGGAAGATCATCACTCAATATTTAATGTCAAGCTATCTTCTAGACCTACAGAATTCTGCCTTCAAAAAATTAGCTTATTAAATTGCAAACATCAAGAATACAAGATGCAAAAAAAGATGACTCACATAGGTATACAGTTATTTAAATCCTTGGGGACAGAAACAAATATTTTATATCCCATGGACAATGGATTTTGCCAAAAATCATAACAGTGTCTCAATATTTGCTTTGATTTTAAATGAAAATTAAACCATACTTAGATTTTCTTTTAGATATTCTTTTTAAAGTTACTCAGTGAAAATTGTAGAAACAATTTTAACATATTTCTTTCAAAATATTTGATGTAATTAAATTCCCAGTGGTTGCATTGTGGTAGAGAAAAATTAAATACCATATTCATGGTATTATATGAGACATGGAAAAATGCATGCGACTCAAATCTTGTTTATTAATATGTTCACCCGCTTCTCTAACTATATCCGTATAAAATGCTTAACACTGTACAACTATTTTTCCAATATATTTATCCCTTTTTCCAGCAGAAAAAGTAATCTCTAAGTTATGCTCACTAATCACTTTCTCACATATCCTGTGACTCTCAAAATCTCCAGCCTAAGGAGACATGTAATGCCACTGAATCCATTAATTGTGTTAGTTCTCACTGACTTGGAGTACTGTTTTTTTTTTTTTTAATATATATATATAGACTTTTTGCTTTTACTATACGCGCTACTGGGGCCTACAGCAAGGTTTACCTCTTTCAGTTCAGAAAGTAGGAATTCAGCAAGTCACATATTAGTTTTATCAGTTTAGTACTGTTTCAAGAATGTCTCCTGAGGGATATGGTAGTAAAACTCTGATAAAATACTCTCGTTTACTTTCATAGTAACACTTTTTCTTGTTGATTTTCTCAGAACTAGACTTTGCTTTGTTGTTTTTCACTGAGCCTCAGAAACAACTTAAAACAATATGGTTAGTCACCAGTTTGTTATTTAAGTTATATTTGAAGAAAACTATGTAGAATATAATACAGTCAAGTTTTAGAAATTCTTATTTGTAAGTGCATTCTGATATACAGGCATTATAAATCTCTGTGCTATATGCAAATATTTGAATACAGTTACACCAATATTCATTTCTTAGAAAAATTAATTTGAAACATTAGCAACATGTAATTATTTTTTACATTACCACACTATATTTTGACCACCTGATGCGAAGAACCGATTCACTGGATAAGACCCTGATGCTGGGAAAGATTGAAGGCAAAAGGAGAAGACAGTGACAGAGGATGAGATGGTTGGATGGCATCACTGATTCAATGGATATGAGTTTGAACAAACTCCAGGAAATAGTGAAGGACAGGGAAGCCTGATGTGCTGCAGTCCATGGGGTTGCAAAGACTCTGACACAACTAAACAGCAGTAAATATGGAGATAATTATTTTACACAGGTTACTGTGTAACATGAAATAATTATTTTACTCAGGTTATTGTTACTGTGGTCAGCCACAGCCACAATCTAATTTTTGAAATGTTTTAGTGTCCCAATCCCCTTCATGGATGACAGCCTTGTCATGACAAAGGAGCTTGCATAACTCAATGAAGCTCTGAGCCATGACATGCAGGGTCACCCAAGATGGACTGTCATAGTGAAGAATTCTGACAAAATGTGGTTCTCTGAAGGAGGGAATGGCAAGACACTCCAGTATTCTTGCTGCAAGAACCCCATGAACAGAATAAGTCTAAAAGATGTGACACCAGAAGATGAGCCCCTCATTTGGAAGGAGTTCAATATGCTACTGGAGAAGAGCAGAGAGCAATACTAATAGATCCAAAAAGAATGAAGTGATTGGGCCAAAGCAGAAATGATGCTCAGTTGTGGATATGTCTGGTGGTGAAAGTAAAGTCCAATGCTGTAAAGAACAGTATTGCATAGGAACCTGGACTGTTAGGTCCATGAATAAAGGTAAATTGGAGGTGGTCAAGCAGAAGATGGCAAGAGTGAACATTGACATCTTAGGAATCAGTGAACTAAAATGGATTGGAATGGGAAATTTTAATTCAGATGAACGTTATATCTACTACTGTGGGCAAGAATCCCTTAGAAGAAATATAATAGCCCTCACAGCCAACAAAGTCCAAAATGCAGTACTTAGATGCAATCTCAAAAGTGACAGAATGATCTCAGTTCCTTCTCAAGGCAAATGACTCAACATCACAGTAATCCAAGTCTATGTCCCAACCACTGATGCTGAAGAAGCTGAAGTTGACCAGTTCTATGAAGACCTACAAGACCTTCTAGAACTAACACAGAAAATATATGTCCTTTTCTTCACAGGTGATTGGAATGCAAAAGAAGGAAGCCAAGAGATGCCTAGAAAAACAGGTAAGTTTGGCCATGGAGTGCAAAATGAAAAATGGCAAAGACAAACAGAGTTTTGCCTAGACAGCTCACTGATAATAGTAAACAGCCTTTTTCAACACAACAAAATTGGTCTCTACACATGGATATCACCAGATGTTCAATACCGAAATCAGCTCGATTATATTCTTTGCAGCCAAACATGGAGATGCTCTATAGAGTCAGAAAAAAAAAAAAAAAAAACAAGACCAGGAGCTGACTGTAGCTCAGATAATAAGCTCCTTATTGCAAAATTCAGACTTACATTGAAGAAAGTCTACTAGGCCATTCAGGAATGAACTAAAATAAACCACTTATGATTGATTATACAGTGGATGTGACAGATGAAAGGAATTAGATCTGTTAGACAGAGTGTCTGAAAGACTATGGATGGAAGTTCATAACATTGTACAGGAATGATCAATCATCCCAAAGAAAAAGAAATGTAAGAAAGCAAAGTGGCTGTCTGAGGAAATTTTGCAAATAATTGAGAAAAGAAGAGAAGTGAAAGACAAAGGAGAAAGGGAAATATATAGCTAACTGAATGCAGAGTTCCAGAAAAAAACAAGGAGATATAAGAAGGCCTTCTTAAATGGATAATGCAAAGAAATAGAGGAAAACAATAGGATGGGAAAGACTAGATATCTCAATAATAAAATTGAAGATACCAAGGAAACATTTCGTGCAAGGATGGGCACAAAAAAGGACAAAAACAGCAAGAACCTAACAGAAACAGAAGAGATTGAGAAGCGGCAAGAATACACAGAAGAACTGTACAAAAAAAGTATTATTGACCCAGATAACCACGATGGTGTGGTCACTCACCTAAAGCCATACATCCTGGAGTGTGAAGTTAAGTGGGACTGAGGAAGCATTACTATGAACAAAGCAGGTGGAGGTGATGGAATTTCAGCTGAGCTATTTCAAATCCTAAAAGATGATGCTGTTAAAGTGTTGCAGTCAATATGTCAACAAAATTGGAAAACTCAGCAGTGGTTACAGGACTGGAAAAGGTCAATTTTCATTCTAATGCCAAAGAGTGTCCAAACGACCTTACAATTGTATTCATGTCACATGCTAGCAATGTAATGCTCAAATCCTTCAAACTAGACTTCAGGAGTATGTGAACTAAGAATTTCCAGATATATAAGCTGAATATACAAAAGACAGAGGAACGAGAGATCAAATTGCCAAAATCCATTGGATCATAGAAAAAAGCAAGAGAATTCCAGAAATAACATATATAACTGCTTCATTAAATATTCTAAAGTCTTTGACTGCGTGGATCACAGCAAACTGTGGAAAATTCTTAAAGAGATGGGAACACAAGATCATCCTACCTGTCTCCTGAGAAACTTGTTTACAAGTCAAGAAGCAACATTTAGAACTGGACATGGAACAATGGACTGGTTCCAAAATGGGAAAGGAGTATATCAAGACTGTATATTTCACCCTGTTCATTTAAATTATAAACACAGACATCATGCAAAATGCCAGGCTGAATGAAGCACAAATTGGAATTAAGATTGCCAGGAGAAATGTTAACAACCTCAGATACGCAGATGATATCACTCTTGGCAGAAAGTGAAGAGCAACTAAAGACCCTCTTAAGAAGGGTGAAAGAGGAGAGTGAAATAGCCAGCTTAAAACTCAAGACTAAGATCATGGCTTCTGGTCTCATCACTTCATGGCAAAAAGAAAGGGGAAAAGTGGAAGCAGTGACACATTTTATTTTGGGAGGCTCCAAAATCACTGAAGATGGTGACTGCAGCCATGAAATTAAAAGACTTGCTCCTTGGAAGGAAAGCTGTGACAAACCTAGACAGCGTATTAAAATTCAGAGACATCACTTTTCTGACTAAGGTCCATAACGGTCAAAGCTATGGTTTTACCAGTAGTCATGTACGGATATGAGAGTTGGACCATAAAGAAGACAGAGTGCTGAATAATTGAGGCTTTTGAATTGTGGTGCTGGAGAATACTCTTGAAGTCCCTTGGACAGCGATAAGTTCAAACCAGTCAACCCTAAAGGAAATCAACCCTGAAGTCCCAATTCTTTGGCTAGCTGATGTAAACAGCAGACTCATTGGTAAAGACCCTGATCCTGGGAATACTGAAGGCAAAAGTAGAAGACAGAGGCAGATAGTGACATAGCATTGACAAATCAATAGAAATAAATTTGAGCAATTTCTGGGAGACAGTGAAGGATCAGGAAGCCTGGCATGCAGCAGTCCATGGGGTCTCAGAGATTTGGATATGACTTAATGACTGAACGACAAAACAACAGTGTTCCAACTTCCCAAATGTCTCATTTATCATCTCTTCATTGTGACCTTTTCCATCTTAACATGTGTAAATCTAACTACCAAGATTTGTTCTTGCTTTAAAAAAAACAATGTATTCATAGCCTTGTTTTCTTGCAATATTTCTCTGTAGATTTTCTCAACTTAATTTTCCTCTATTAGTGTTATTTCTCTCATTTAATCAAACACATTTTGGAAAATACTGTCAGTGGTGTGTCTATTTTCAAATTCATTGGCCACATTTTTTTCCTTATCGGTCTTGGTCGTCATGAAACGTTTAATACTGTTAATCAAGGAGGCAGAAGTCTACTAACAAATATGCTGAGAAAGCTTCCTTCCAAAAGACTGTGCTGCTTTGAGAGCTGCTCTCCCCTACCAAAGCCATTAGATATAATTAAGAGATACAGAGTCTCGAATTTTTCCATTTCTCTTAGCAACAATCCTGCTGTAATAGGATGAGGCCATCCAATAGTAAAATACACATTTTAACATATCAATCTGTGTCACATGAACCTCTCTAAATGCTGAGTTATATGTGCTAGAGGAAAACCAATAAGGGTGATTTCTGACTTCAAAAACAACCGTATCTGTTTTTGGCTGGGCTTCTGGTAATACAGCTGTGAGCTCCAAGCTTCATTGTGAATTATTTAACACCTAGAATCTCTTTGTGTTTTGTGAAAGATAAACTGAATACAATGTCTTTGTAATCATGTGGAGAGTGGTAAAACTTAAGAAAAATAATTAAAGTAGGACAAGTCTTACAAATGCTTTATGGAACACAGAGAGTAATATAAATATTAATTTTCTGCTTCCGTTTGTGATTTCCAATAGCTGTTTTTCTTTCCTAATTGCTACTTTTTGTGACTTTTCAAAAAATATTGATTCAACAGATTATACAGACCATGTCTAAGTGAATGTTAGATGTTGTATCGTAGGATGTTAGAGATATTACAGCATGTTTTTCTTTTCTTATCTAAAATATATATATGTGTATATTTAATGAGAGTTGGGTAAAGAAAGGATACAAACAATTATGCTGATAAACTGATATTTGCAAAACAAGTGCAATAGTTTATCATAATGTTCAGGAATAAATGTAAATAATATTATTTTCCCAAGAATAATATTGTCTGACATGGAGTAAAAGCTATGGATTTCTCACTTCTTTGTGAGATATCCCTTATGGCAGAAACTTAATGAATTAAGAAGCAATTAGGGCCATTCTTCAGAAATGGGAAATAAATAGAAATTCTTAATCTAGGAGAAATCTCATTATGCTATTTTTTTCAGAACTATTACTCAAAGAAATTCTTAAAAGGAAAATGGAAAGGACTACAGTCAGGTGTAGGTTGCATTTAAGCGTTGTGTAGAGAGATCGAAATGGAAAGAGAGAAAAAGAGAGATTCATGTTGACATAGTTAAATACAAGACAGGTAGTGACTGGTTTTCACACATATCTCAAATCGTCAGAGACTCCTCCAAACTTTCCATATTATCTAAATATTTGCCTTATTTTTCTACATTGAATCTTTATTATCTTCAAAATTATATTTTTATTTGTTCATTACATATCACTCTTCAAATGCATACTCAAAGACATTACAAAATTAGTCTTTTATTGTTCTCTTCGCAAAACCTATCATAATGTGTGGTAGATAGAAAGAAAGAATAAGTAAATTGAAGTAGTGGCAGACATGAAAAAAAATTGCAAATTTTCATTAGTTTTGGGAGTTACAGAAGAAGTTAAATTATCTTGGCCTTTAAGATAAAGATGGATAAGCATGGAGATAAAAAAAATAATGTCTCAAAGCTGAGTAGAAGTATCATTAACTATAAGTTTCCAAGATTAGGGGAATACAGATGATATTTGTATTCAAAAGGTTCTTACTTGCAAAAACCAAAAATAATTCCACATCATTTTGAGGGAACAGATCCAAGAAAAAGAGGATAAATAGTAATAAATTCCAACTTTAAAGAATGTTGACGTTTGACCAAATGAACTTCAGGTTTTGGCATTTCTTAAGTGGTCTGTTCTTTATTCACAAAACTGCCTATCTATGTGTTCTCTATAAGGTAACAATTAGTTATTAGATAGATGCCGAAGCTTGACATACACTAGACTAAACAGAATAAAATAAGGTTAGTAGGGATGAAACAAATTTTCACATATTGAGATTGTTTGGCTTATACATGGTTTGGCTTGAACTTTAAGCTGACTAGCACAGCTGGTCTTCAGTTAAGTTCAGTCGCTCAGTCGTGTCCGACTCTTTGCAACCCCATGAACTGCAGCACGCCAGGCCTCACTGTACATCACGAACTCCTGGAGTCCACCCAAACCCATGTCCATTGACTCGGTGATGCCATCCAACCATCTCATCCCCTATCATCCCCTACTCCTCCTGCCCTCAATCTTTCCCAGGATCAGGGTCTTTTCAAATGACTCAGCTCCACACATCAGGTGGCCAAAATACTGGAGTTTCAGCTCCAACATCAGTCCTACCAATGAACACCCAGGAATGATCTCCTTTAGGATGGACTGGTTGGATCTCCTTGCAGGCCAAGGGACACTCAAGAGTCTTCTCCAACACCACAGTCCAAAAGCATCAATTATTCGTGCTCAGCTTTCTTTGTAGTCCAACTCTCACATCCATACATGACCACTGGAAAAACCATAGCCTTGACTAGACGGACCTTGGTTGGCAAAGTAATGTCTCTGCTTTTTAATATGCTATCTAGGTTGGTCATAACTTTCCTTCCAAGGAGTAAGCGTCTTTTAATTTCATGGCAGCAATCACCATCTGCAGCGATTTTGGAGCCCAGAAAATTAAAGTCAGCCACTGTTTCTATTGTTTCCCCATCTATTTTCCATGAAGTGATGGGACCGGATGCCATGATCTTAGTTTTCTGAATATTGAGCTTTAATCCAACTTTTTCGCTCTCTTTCACTTTCATCAAGAGGCTCTTTAGTTCTCCTTTACTTTCTGCCATAAAGGTGGTGTCATCTGCATATCTGAATTTATTGGTATTTCTCCTGGCCATGTTGATTCCACCTTGTGCTTCCTCCAGCCCAGTGTTTCTCATGATGTACTCTCCATATAAGTTAAATAAGCAGGGTGACAATATACAGCCTTGACGTACTCCTTTTCCTATTTGGAACCAGTCTGTTGTTCCATGTCCAGTTCTAACTGTTGCTTCCTGACCTTCATATAGGTTTCTCAAGAAGCAGGTCAGGTGGTCTGCTATTCTCATCTCTTTCAGATATTTCCAGTTTATTGTGATCCACACAGTCAAAGGCTTTGGCATAGTCAATAAAGCAGAAATAGATGCTTTTCTCTAACTCTCTTGCTTTTTCCATGATACAATGGATGGTGGCAATTTGATCGCTTGTTCCATTGTGTTTTCCAAAATCAGCTTGAACATCTGGAAGTTCATATTTCACGTATTGCTGAAGCCTGGCTTGGAGAATTTTGAGCATTACTTTACTAGCGTGTGACATGAGTGCAATTGTGCGGTAGTTCGAGCATTCTTTGGCATTGCCTTTCTTTGGGACTGGAATGAAAACTGACCTTTTCCAGTCCTGTGGCCACTTCTGAGTTTTCCAAATTTGCTGGCACACTGAGTGCAGCACTTTCACAGCATCATCTTCCAGGATTTGAAATAGCTCAACTGGAATTCCATCACCTCCACTAGCTTTGTTGGTAGTGATGCTTCCTA
Organism: Moschus berezovskii; assembly: GCF_049115385.1. Lineage (NCBI taxonomy): Eukaryota > Metazoa > Chordata > Mammalia > Artiodactyla > Moschidae > Moschus > Moschus berezovskii. The sequence goes on along the minus strand of NC_142477.1, from coordinate 24,669,420 downwards.
AGGCCCAATGGACTTCACATTCCAGGATGTCTGGCTCTAGGTGGGTGATCACACCATCATGATTATCTGGGTCTTGAAGATCTTTCCTGTACAGTTCTTCTGTGTATTCTTGTCATCTCTTCTTAATATCTTCTGCTTCTGTTAGGTCCCTACCATTTCTGTCCTCATTGAGCCCTTCTTTCCATGAAATGTTCCCTTGGTATCTCTAATTATCTTGAAGAGATCTCTAGTCTTTCCCATTCTGTTGTTTTCCTCTATTTCTTTGCATTGATTACTGAGGAAGGCGTTCTTATCTCTCCTTGCTATTCTTTGGAACTCTGCATTCAAATGGGTAGATCTTGCCTTTTCGCCTTTGCTTTTCGCTTCCCATCTTTTCACAGCTATTTGTAAGGACTGCTCAGACAGCCATTTTGCTATTTTGTATTACTTTTCTTAGGGGTGGTCTTGATCACTGTCTCCTGTATAATGTAACGAACCTTCATCCACTGTATAGTCGTAAGGGGTTTGATTTAGGTCATACATGAATGGTATAGCGGTTTTCTCCATTTTCTTCAATTCAGTCTGAATTTGGCAATAAGGAGTTCATGATCTGAGCCACAGTCAACTCCCAGTCTTGTTTTTGCTGACTGTACAGGGCTTTGGCTGCAAAGAATATAATCAATCTGATTTCAGTGTTGACCATCTGGTGATGTCCATGTGTAGAGTCTTCTTCTGTGTTGTTGGAAAAGGGTGTTTGTTACAACCAGTGCATTCTCTTGGCAGAACCCTATTTGCCTTTGCCCTGCTTCATTCTGTACTCCAAGGCCAAATTTACCTGTTACTCCAGGAGTTCCTTGAATTCCTACTTTTGCTTTCCAGTCCCCATAAAGAAAATTACATCTTTTTTGGGTTTTAGTTCTAGAAGGTCTTGTAGGTCTTCATAGAACTGTTCAACTTCAGCTTCTTCATCGTTATTGGTTGGGGCATAGACTTGGATTATTGTGATAATGAATGGTTTGCCTTGGAAACAAACAGAGTTCATTCTGTCATTTGTGAGATTGAATCCAAGTACTCGATTTTGGACTTTTTTGTTGACCATGATGCCTGCTCCATTTCTTCTAAGGGAATCCTGCTCACAGTAGTAGATACAATGGTTCAGTTCAGTTCAGTTGCTCAGTTGTGTCCGACTCATTGCAACCCTATGAATCGAAGCACACCAGGCCTCCCTGTCCATCACAAACTCCCAAAGTTCACTCAAACTCATGTCCTTTGAGTCGGTGATGCCATCCAGCCATCTCATCCTCTGTCGTCCCCTTCTACTCCTGCCACCAATCCCTCCCAGCATCATAGTATTTTCCAATGTGTCAACTCTTTGGATAAGGTGGCTGAAATATTGGAGATTCAGCTTTAGCATCAGTCTTTCCAATGAACATACAGGACTGATCTCCTTTAGAATGGACTCCTTGGATCTCCTTGCAGTCCAAGGGACTCTCAAGACTCTTCTCCAACACCACAGTGCAAAAGCATCAATTCTTCGGCAATCAGCTTTCTTCACAGTCCAAAAGTCACATCCATACATAACCACTGGAAAAACCATAGCCTTGCCTAGGCAGACCTTTGTTGGCAAAGTAAAGTCTCTGCTTTTTAATATGCTATCTAGGTTGGTTATAACTTTCCTTCCAAGGAGTAAGCATCTTTTAATTTCATGACTGCAGTCACCATCTGCATTGATTTTGGAGAACAAAAATATAAAGTCTGACACTGTTTCCACTGTTTCCCCATCTATTTGCCATGAAGTTATATGACTGGATGCCATGATCTTAGTTTTAGGATGTTGAGATTTAAGCCAACATTTTCACTCTCCTCTTTCACTTTCATCAAGAGGCTTTTTAGTTCCTCTTCACTTTCTGCCATAAGGGTCGTGTTATCTACATATCTGAGGTTATTGATATTTATTCCGGCAAACTTGATTCCAGCTTGTGCTTCTTCCAGCCCAGCATTTCTCAAAATGTACTCTGCATATAAGTTAAATAAGCAGGGTGACAATATACAGCCTTGACAGACTCCTTTTCCTATTTGGAACCAGTCTGTTGTTCCATGTCCAGTTCAAACTGTTGCTTCCTGACCTGCATATAGGTTTCTCAAGAGGCAGGTCAGGTGGTCTGGTATTCCCATCTCCTTCAGAATTTTCCAGTTTGTTATGATCCACACAGTCAAAGGCTTTGGCATAGTCCATAAAGCAGAAATAGATGTGTTTATGGAACTCTCTTGCTTTTTCCATGATCCAGGGGATGTTGGCAATTTGATCTCTGGTTCCTCTGCCTTTTCTAAAACCAGCTTGAACACCTGGAAGTTCACGGTTCACGTATTGCTGAAGCCTGACTTGGAGATTTTGAGTGTTACTTTACTAGCGTGAGAGATGAGTGCAATTGTGTGGTACTTCGAGCATTCTTTGGCATTGTCTTTCTTTGGGATTGGAATGAAAACTGACCTTTTCCAGTGTTTTGGCCATTGCTGAGTTTTCCAAATTTGCTGGCATATTGAGTGCAGCGCTTTCACAGCATCATCTTCCAGGATTGAAATAGCTCAATTGGAATTTCATCTCCTATGCTAGCTTTGTTCATAGTGATGTTTTCTAAGGCCCACTTGACTTCACATAACAGGATGTCTGGCTCTAGGTGAGTGATCACACCATCATGATTATCCGGGTCATTAAGATCTTTTTGGTACAGTTCTTCTGTGTATTCTTGCCACTTCTTAATATCTTCTGCTTCTGTTAGGTCCATACCATTTCTGTCCTTTTACGATCCCATCTTTGCATGAAATGTTCCTTTGGTATCTCCAATTTTCTTGAAGAGAAGTCTGCTGCTGCTGCTGCTAAGTCGCTTCAATCGCATCCGACTCTGTGTGACCCCATAGACAGCAGCCCACCAGACTCCACCATCTCTGGGACTCTCCAGGTAAGAACACCGGAGTGGGTTGCCATTTCCTTCTCCAATGCATCAAAGTAAAAAGTGAAAATGAAGTCGTTCAGTCGTGTCCGACTCTTCACGACCCTATGACTGCAGCCTACCAGGTGGCCTAACCTGGGCTTATTTCATGATTAACGAAAAAAATAATAATAAAGCAGTTCTTTCCTCTCGCATAACACCTACAGCAATTTATGCATCAGTTCAGTTCATTTCAGTTGCTCTCTAGTCTTTCCTATTCTCTTGCTTTCCTCTATTTCTTTTCATTGATCACTAAGGAAGGCTTTCTTATCTTTCCTTGCGATTCTTTGGAACTCTGCATTCAGATGTTTATATCTTTCCTTTTCCCCTTTGATTTTTGTTTCAATTCTTTTCACAGCTGTTTGTGAGGCCTCCTCAGACAACCATTTTGCTTTTTTTGTATTTCTTTTCCATGGGGATGGTCTTGATCCCTGTCTCAGGGACAATGTCATGAACCTCCGTCCATTTAATTCACCCATTCCAGTCTATCTTAGTTGACTGATTCCTAGAATGTCGATGTTACTCTTGTCCTCTCCTTTTGACCACCTCCAATTTGCCTTGATTCATGGACCTAGGTTCCTATGGAATATTGTTCTTTACAGCATCGAACCTTGCTTCTTTCACCAGTCCCATCCACAACTGGGTGCTGTTTTTGCTTTGGCTGCCTTTCTTCATTCTTTCTGGAGTTATTTCTCAACTGATCTCCAGTAGCATATTGGTCACCTAGCGACCTGGGGAGTTCATCTTTCAGTGTCCTATCCTTTTGCCTTTTCATGCTGTTCATGGGGTTCTCAATGCAAGAATACTGAAGTGGTTTGCCATTCCCTTCTCCAGTGTACCACATTCTTTCAGACCTCTCCACCAAGACCTGTCTGTCTTGGGTTGCCCCACATGGCATGGCCTAGTTTCATTGAGTCAGACAAGGCTGTGGTCTGTGTGATCAGACTGGCTAGTTGTCTGTGATTGTCGTTTCTGTCTGTTTGCCCTCTGATGCCCTCTCTCAGTGCCTGCCATCTTACAGTCTGTTTCATGGCCTATCAAACCTACATTGCATATTTCTTTTAACCATTAAAGAAAAGGATACGTTGTACAGAAGTAAAGAGTGTGTATTTTGAAGATACATATAAACATCTCCATCCTGGGGATCCCAGGGTTAGTACACCTTCAATGATAAGGCTTCCTTCTCAGGTACCAAGGCCATACGGACTCACTGTGTACAGGCCAACCATTCTTTCTTTCTTTCTTTTTTTTTGTTGAAAACTTGAAAAACTGCACTCCTGTAATATTTGATGTTCTTTGTTCTAACAAGATATAAAACTGGTGAAAACCATACTTCTCCAGAGTAGTTCCTTAGAGCTACCTGAGTGGTTATATCCCAGACTATAGTCCTCAGTTTGGTTAAATAAAATTCTCTTTTATTCTTATTAAAGATACGACCCAGCAATCGCACTCCTGGGCATACACACTGAGAAAAACAGAATTGAAAGAGACACATGTACTCCAACGTTTATCACAGCACTGTTTATAATAGCCAGGACCTGGAAGCAACCTAGATGTCCATCTGCAGACGAATGGATAAGAAAGCTGTGGTACATACACACAATGGAGTATTATTCAGCAATTAAAAAGAATACATTTGAATCAGTTCTAAAGAGGTGGATGAAACTGGAGCCTATTACACGGAGTGAAGTAAGCCAGAAAGAAAAACACCAATACAGTATCAGTTCAGTTCAGTTCAGTTCAGTCACTCAGTCGTGTCCGACTCTCCGCGACCCCATGAATCACAGCACGCCAGGCCTCCCTGTCCATCACCAACTCCCGGAGTTCACTCAAACTCATGTCCATCGAGTCGGTGATGCCATCCAGCCATCTCATTCTCTGTCGTCCCCTTCTCCTCCCGCCCCCACCCTTTGCCAGCATCAGAGTCTTTTCCAGTGAGTCAGCTCTTCACATGAGGTGGCCAAAGTATTGGAGTTTCAGCTTTAGCATCAGTCCTTCTAATGAACACCCAGGATTGATCTCCTTTAGAATGGACTGGTTGGATCTCCTTGCAGTCCAAGGGACTCTCAAGAGTCTTCTCCAACACCACAGTTCAAAAGCATCAATTCCTCGGCAATCAGCTTTCTTCACAGTCCAACTCTCACATCCATACATGACCACGGGGAAAACCATAGCCTTGACTAGATGGACCTTGGTTGGCAAAGTAATGTCTCTGCTTTTTAATATACTATCTAGGTTGGTCATAACTTTCCTTCCAAGGAGTAAGCGTCTTTTAATTTCATGGCTGCAATCAGCATCCACAGTGATTTTGTAGTCCAAAAAATAAAGTCTGACACTGTTTCTAATGTTTTCCCATCTATTTCCCATGAAGTGATGGGACCAGATGCCATGATCTTTGTTTTCTGAATGTTGAGCTTCAAGCCAACCTTTTCACTCTCCTCTTTCACGTTCATCAAGAGGCTTTTTAGTGTTTAAAAAGTATGTATTTATAAATGTAATAGAAACTAACCTGAGTTTTGTAAAGGATCAGGTGATCTTAATCTTTAATGAGTGAAAACAAATTAATATTTTATTGGTTTAAATAAATAGGTATATCTTTACAGGTGGACTTTCCTGTTGGCTCAGTGGTAAAGATTCTGCCTGATGATGCAGGAGACATGGCTTCAATCCCTGTTTTGGGAAGATCCTCTGGAGCAGGGCTTGGCAACCCACTCCAATATTTTTGCCTGGAGAATCCTCATGGACAGAGGATCCTGAAGGGCTACAGTCCATAGGGTCACTGCTGCTAAGTCACTTCAGTCGTGTCTGACTCTGTGTGAACCCATAGACGGAAGCCCACCAGGCTCCCCCATCCTTGGGATTCTCTAGGCAAGAACACTGGAGTGGGTTACCATTTCGGGTCACACAGAGTAGGAAATGACTGAAGTGACTTAGCACACATGCACAGGACTGACTAATATTGGAACAGATTTAATTAAGTGAATTTTGGTATTAGTAGTAAATTTGTGCAAGACTTGGATTACATATTCTGTTAGGTGACAAAGTTTTCTTGAAATATCTATCTGTTGTTGATACCAGACTGAAAAGTTGCTTTAATTTTTGAGCAGTTTGTTGTAACTTTATTTTGTTGTCACTTTGGTTGAGTGAATAATTATTGTTTTATACTGATTTATTTTCCTACTTAGCAAAGTGTTTTTGAAACCTTTTGATGTCTTTGAGAAACTTCCTCAAGAGCACCTGAAGCATATCGAAGATAGAAATTAAACTTAATTACACTTATTTGCTATGTTAAATTACATGAGAAGCATTGTCAAATGAGTGGTGTTAAATCTTCTCAGATTATATTGTATGGGGGGGTGGGATGGAGTGGTGTGTGTGTGTGTGTTTAGTTGCTTAGTCATGTCTGACTCTGTGTGATCCCAGGGACTGTAGCCCACCAAGCTCCTCTGTTCATGACATTCTCCAGGCTTGAATACTGGAGTGGGTAGCCACTCTCTTCTCCAGGGGATTTTCCCAACCCAGGATTGAATCCAGGTCTTTTTTACCGTCTGAGCCACCAGGGAAGCTCATACTGTATGGGTAAATGACATTAATATATGTAGTAGAGATTATTTGACATTGTTAAAATGTAAATATATTCTGGTTTAATGTTATTAATCATAATTTTAGTTTTACCATTATTGTATGTCACAAAAATAACCTCAACCCTGAAACTTTGCTTCCAGAACCATGGAAAGGAAATGACTTCAATTGCATTTTACTAACAATTATCTTCTTACTCCAAGGAATAATTTACAAGAAAAATCTATTGATAATGTTAGTCTACTTTGGTAAACAGATGGGTCCTACTTAAAAAATGACTGGGGACATCACGCAGTAACAACCACAATGAACATAATTGAAAGTTTTTTTTTTAAAACCAAAAACAGAGTCAGCACAAGTTGAATTAATAGTTCTAACTTGAACTCATCAACCAGCTAAAGATCATATATCAAATGTGACAGTCATTATGCCTTTGAATTGCACACAACTTTGGAATGCTATGGAGACAAGAAGTTTTAACCTCTTCAGGATAGTTTATTAAAAAACGGAAAACAGGTTGCCAAGTTATTACGTGTTATATACCCAAACTGCTGGAAATTATTAAAATACTTGGGCATTCCAAATCTGGCAGTATGGAACTAAAGGAAATCAGCTTATTGATGATGCAGCCAAATAGGGAGCTTTAAATACCCATTCTGTCTAGCCTTGAGAATGGCCACTGCTTTCTGTTAACCTTGCCCACTCAGTGGAAGATTTCCGTCTGCAGGCTCAGGAAAATTGCCACTGAAGAAGAGAAACAAATAGGGCAACAAGAAGAGGGAATTTTGATCCCATCATATATATATAATTTGGAAATGATAAAACAAACAAAACAAATAAAAAATGATAGTGCCTGTTGGAGTTCAACCATTACCCCAGTATGTACAATCTTTAACTCAATGGGCACTTGAGAAAATGGCTATATGGGAAAAAGTATATGTTTGGAAACTTTCTTCCATGATGGCTCATAAAGTATATGCTTGTCTTACTATCCACCCTAAATATAATCCTGGAAAATCACTGCATGGGTCACAAGGCCACTTTTTCCTTCCGAAGGCACCCTTTGAGATACAGCAGTTGGACTTTGTACAAATGCCACTGTCTCAAGAGTATAAATATGTTTTGGTAACAATCTGTATACTTTCACACTGAGTTGAGGCTTTTCCTTACAGAAGAGGAAAGGCTATAAGGTTAAATTGCTATTTGAAAGGATAATTCTTGTTTGGGGACTTCCTTCCAAATTACACAGTTACCAGGGAAATTATTTTGCTGGACAAATAATTAAATCTATTTGTGACATATGGCCAATAATGCAGTATTTTCAGTGAACTTATCACCCCCCATCTTCAGGACTGGTGGAAAGAATTAATGGCACTGTCAAAACTCAATTGGCAAAAACTTCAGAAGCATTTAATCTCTCATGGGCAAAAGCTCTTCTGCTAGTGCTTCTCAAATTTAGTCCTATGCCTTTTGGTAACATCAGCTGTCTTCTTCTGAAATATTAACAGGACACCCTATGTAATTAGATGAGAGAATATATGAACCAATCTTACTCAAGGGAGATATATTACATAATTGTCAGGGTCTTATTGAGGCAGTTAAAAGAAATGAAAAAAGTTGGTAGTTAATTCCTTTCTTGGTGAACTTCCCAGAAACAAAGGCCTCAAGGATCATCATTTACAATATGGAGATTTTGTTTATTAGAAAATATGTCAAATATAATATTTTTTGCAGCCACATTACAAAGGACCTTATTGGGTATTGTTATTTAACAATAACAATCCATGCACTGCCAAGTTAAAAGGCATAGACTCATGGGTTCACATCTCTTATTTTAAAAAGTGTCTTTGCATTAGACTGGTCTGCAGAGAGAACTGCTAATAAAGTTAGCTCAAACAGAGGAGAAACACACATACCAGGAGGAGAAGAAGACAACAGTGGTAGACAGCTGACCCAGAAACCAAACCAGGACTGCAAGACGCATCCTGGGAGTTCAGATGAACTAGTTACTAAATATTTGTCTCCCTATGAAAATTGAGTTATTGTTTTTAAATAGAAAATTATTGCTTTACTCTAAGCTCTTAATGATAATTATGGACATAAAATTATCTAGTAAATATGTCACATAGTATGGCTATCTAACTGATTGTTTGGACCTGTCATCAAATTCCCCAGTCAATAAAAACTGACATAAATCCCTTCATTATTCCTGTCACCAACTTTTCAGGTGTTCCTAAAATTACCACTCAACTAGAGAGACCTCGGTCTGGCCTAATCTTTCATGTTCAATTCCTTCAACATATTAATGGCTCCATCCTTTTTTTGATACTGTCCTCAATACTTAGAGACTGAGCACACCCCAAGGCCCCCTTGTTGTATCATTTGCTTGTTTAACAAATGTTTTGAAGAGAAAAATAGGAGTAAACTATTCTGGTAACTCCTATATATTAAATACAATACAGATGACTTTTAGAAAGTCTGCAAGAAAATGATTTATGGTTTAACACTGTGTTTACAAAACTCCCAATTAATGAGACTTTTAATGAGAGCACTCTGGGAGGAATCACTTGTGTCCCCCAGGTTTTGGTTTAATATTGTAATTGAACCAGTTTCTGAAGGTTGGGCACATAAATTGTCTTAATATCTGGCATATAGAAGATTCATTCTTATTGGGGCATTATGTTACCTCATTGTCTATATATAAGGAAATAGATGAATCTCCTTTCTCTCCTTAGTACAAAGTCAATAAATCCATGTTAGTAAGATATCAAGACACTTGGTGGCAAAGTGTTTTTTGAATTTTGGTTCCTAATGCATGAGTATATGATCAGAAATCTATCAGCTATCATCAGTCAAACAGCCAAGGACTCTACACAAATCATGTCAGAACAAGCATCCGTAAATACCTTAGCCCAAGAAGTATCAGATAACAGGGTTGCCTTAGATTTTCTATTGGTTAAACAGAAATGTTTGCACCCCTGCTTGCAACACTTGTTGCTCTTATATCAATACCTCTGGAGAAGTGAAGACATACCTAGAAAAAAATTCCCCAAAGATAAATTCGTTATGAGATATAAGGGAAAATAACTCTTTAAATGATCTATTTAGTTGACTCCTCTCTGAAATAAGCATTTTTTTCCCACCTTGTTTTACAGATGCTTATCATTTTCATAGTATTACTATTCTTTTCCTAGTTATCAATCTACTCATGACATGTATCATTGCCTTCTTTAAATCTATTGCTAAAAACACATTTGCAATGTTTGTTCAACAATGTGATATAATTGATAACATGTGTAGCCTATGAAATGTTTCCTTTTCAGCATATAAAATGCCAACATATAATATGTTTTCTTGTGTTTGTTCACTATATCTGATTAGCTCTGCCCCCAATGTAGATAACTAAGAAAAGAAATATATATATATATACATATATATGAAAAAGCTTGTCACTGAGGGCCACAATGGACCCACTACAGGCAGGTAGTACCACCCTGGCACCAAGGGGCAAATATACTAATCATCAAATCTTTATATCAGAAGGTTTGCAATCAAAACTTGGAAATAAGGAAAGAAAATTCCACCTATTAAGGTATATTGTTGTTGCTTAATTGCTAAATAGCATCCTATACTTTTCAACCCCATGGACTACTGTCCAATGGATTTCCCATGCAAGAATACTAGAGTGGGTTGCCATTCCTTCTCCATTAAGGTAAGGAGAAGTCATTTGGCTAATACATGATTGAGTTTATGCTAACTAGAAGAGCCTATACTGTATATACTATCAGGTATACACTTTAAATCTGCTTTAACCATTAAAGCATGTACTGTTCAGAAATAAGGACTGTCTATTTTGAAGATAGTGATAAATGCATCCATTTCTGGGATGAAATTGCTAGTATTTCTTCTACAGTAAGACTCAATTCTCAGATGCCAAGGCCATACTGACCCACTGTGTACATAGAATTCTTTTTTTCCCCCTTAAGCCTTGAAGGAATGTACCCCTGCCATGTTTCTTTTGTTATGACAAGATATAAAACTATGCTGAAAACCATGCTTCTACAGAGAAGTTCCTTACAGCTATCTGAGAGACTGTCTTCTAGGTTATAGACCTCAATCTGGCTGGAATAAAATATTTCTTTATTACTATTATATTTTTAATTGGTTATTTCTGTCAACATTGGGAAGGTTGAGTAACCAATGTCATAGATGTTGACAGGGTTCAAATGACAAATGTTAAATAGCTTCCCTTCCCTAAGGAAAGGAAGGGAAACTGTTGAGTTTTCACTGAACAGGTAATAAGTATGGTTTATATTTATAAGATTTATATTTAAAAATAAATTTTAAATTTTGATGGAAGTGTAGACTGGAAGTAGACAGGCACACAGATTAAGATGTTATTGTAATCATTCAGGTGAGGAGGAATAACTAACCTAGAATTGTGATAATTTGTGTAGACTGTTAATATAGAATCCAAAATTATCTAGGAGGTACAGGTGAATGGAAATGGTATGTAAATAGATGTTGGAAAAGATAAAGATGCTTAGGATAGATCTTGGTGCCATTTACTAGAGTAAAAACTGCTATAAAAATGATTTAATGAAGAAATTTGAAGAATTTTATTTTGAACTGTTGAGTATGACTTGCTTGCATGATAGTCACAGAAAGATAAAGGAGGAAATGAAAGAAGGAAGGCACGCCAACTTTAGGAGAAAATAGTTCATGATCAGTGATCAGTAAGGGATCTAGAGGGGAGATATTATGACAAGTGAAATTAGAGAACTATGATAAAAAATATGGTTTAAAATTTACCATTTCAAATTCATCAATCCTGGGGACTAGCACAGGCAACATTACCAAGATTACAAAAGAGGCTAACATAAATGAATGAGAGAAATAAGAAAAAAATATATAATTTTTTTTCTTATAAGTTTAGGTAGGCTAGATTGTAAATGGGGAGAGATAAATTTAAGTAAATAAGAGAATTTCTCTTCAAATCACACTATAATAGAATAGACTTAACTTTTGACTTCAAACAGTTGGCAAACTGGGAAAGACTACTGACTTCAAAACATTGAGAACATGAGATGACACTCCCTGGGAGAAAGGAAATAAATACTTAGCTCTACAAGCACTCAAACTTTCTGCCTGGAACAATTTTCAGAAGCAGAAGAATGTGAGCAGAGCCCTCACTTCACTGAGTTGAGAGGGTAGAGACTACAATTCCAGAGGCTGGGACAGTAGGAAATTATGGAGCAGAATATGAATAAATACTAGAGCTTGCTCTGAATCATCTGTCTGGTTGCAGGCAGAGCATGTGCTCTAATTACTTTGCTCTGCCCTCTTTCTTAGATTGTACCATATAAAATAATATATAATTTCTCAGTTATTTAACCACAGAAGGCCATACTTGCTCCTTTCTAGTCCACTGTTCACTTCCAACTCCAAACCACCCAATAAATCCAGATATTTACAATTATGCACATCTTACAACAAGCACATTTTGGGTTGAGAGGTGTAATTTCTTCTTAGGTCCACACTTCAACAACATCAGAGTAACATCTCCAGAAGCATACAGCTATACTCTGTCATAATTTACTAAAAAAGTACATGACGAGACAAGGAAACTAATATTACATCATATGTGTGTGTGTTAGTCTCTCAGTCATGTTCAACTCATTGTGACCCCAGGCACTGTAGCCCACCAGGCTCCTCTGTCCCAGGTGATTTCCAGGCAAGAATACTACAGTGAGTTGCCATTTCCTTCTCCAGGGGATCTTTCCAACCCAGGGATCAAATCTGGGTCTCCTGTGTTGCAGGCAGATTCTTTACCTTTTTTCCTGTCAATATATGTCATAGACCCCAAGGTTCTTGAACTCTCTTATTAGAGATCTATTTGTATGTATCTTGAGAATGTTGTCTATAATAAACAATTTTAGCAGTTAAGGAAGGACATGGAAACTTAATAGTTACTGAGAAAGGGTTAAAATCAACTTAGTATGTTAATTTCATTACTTAAATTCACTAATACTATTACTATATATTTTATAAACTTAAGGTGTGCAATGTGGAGGAACAACATATATTCAATGGTGTGAAGAGAATCCAATATGTTAATATAGGAACTGTGAATAACTTATTCCTAACAAATTTTATTAAAGTAGACAGGATATAGAATTTTCATTTCATAGACCATTTCCTCATATTTCACTGAATTTAAAATTGAATTAGGATGGTTCACAGTACTTGAAGACTATTCAAACTTTCACTTGTTATGTAAGGCAAGGACACATTTATATGATTTGAACAGAGCTAGTCAGTCATTCAAACTCTTCCCTACTGTTCAGCTTTGCTAGGCTCCATTGATATTCACCATGACATTAATGGGTGATGAACAAAACTGAACCATAGACAGAACTAAAGACTCAGCCTGTCTAAGGATGCTCCTGGAAACTGGACGTTTATGTCCAGAGAATTGAATCTCAGAACATGTGCTGAGAATCTTGTTCATTTGTTAAACTACTGTTACTTTTACCTTATAAGGGGAGCCAAGCACAAAGTGAGAGTCTCCAGAATAGTGAAGTGGGGGTGAGTAAGGATAAAAAAACTCTTAAGATCAAGAGAAGCAAGAATTTCCCCTCCAAAGAAATCTTCCTTCAGGCTGGATTAAGTCACAACAGTTCCAATAAGGAGCTATGGGAATCTGAGGAGTATAAGCCTTTCTATATTCTTATTTATGCAATGTTCTCAGGAAATTTATATATAATTTTGTACCAAAAAAAAAAAAAGTTAATCTAAGTAACATTCATCTTTGAATCTGATAAGTTATTTTTCTCACTTAAGTTTTAAAAATAAAATGTTTAAAAAAGAAACATTTTTAAAAAATAAAATGCTATGAAAGATGGTAAAAGTTTAGTCTCCAAAGCTATAAAATTTGGCTTCATTATCAACTTTTGTGAAATTTGCCAGTCTTTTATTTTTAAGCATATTGTATTTTCCAAGATGTTTTTCCAATTGGTCTCTTTTCTTCAAATCACTATAACATTTTTCTATAATAAACATTTTTAAATCATTTTAGAAAGCTTAAAATAAAAATCATAATAATGAAGATTAAAATTACCCCACATATAAATTCACAACCCAGGGTTAACAATGTAAATGTACTTTACCTATATTTGTATTCATTTATTACATTACATTTGCTCTATGTTACATTAATTTCCTAATTAGAATTTTTCACATAGAATATCTGCTACAGGTAAATTAAGAAAACTTTTCCATCTTTCACAGATATCAAAAATGTATGTCATAAAAATAACCTGCAAACTGAAATGACACTGGGGAGAAAGCTATAGCTCGTCTATCTTTATATTTAATAATAAAAGTAAGTTGATAATATCTAGCATGTAAAGTTGAAGGGCTCAGTTTCTGAAGGAAGACTGCCTGGATTTCAAAACAGGGTCTCCCTTTTACTAATATGTGACTTTTGACAAATTACTAATAAGCCTCATTTCAAATGCATAGAAACATTTCAGAAACTTGTCAAAGTGATGTGTGAGTAAGTCTGAAATGATGTTCGTGAAAATGTTTGGCATGTTTCCTGGCATAGGGTTAAGTGTTCCGTAAATGTTTTCTATTGTTTTTATTACTGTCCTTTACAATCTAAACAGAATCAGACTTTTTACCCCTCTTTACATTATATGGAGGCAGATTTCATATAACAAGTAACAATTGGTCGAGTAGATTTAGCCTTGCAGTACAGAATAAAGGGCAAAGGCTAACAGAGTTTTGCAAAGAGAATGCATTGATCATAGTAAATATGCTCTTCCAACAACACAAGAGAAACTCTACACACGGACATCACCAGATGGTCAATACCTAAATCAGACTGATTATATTTTCACAGCCAAGGATGGAGAAGCTCTATACAGTGAGCAAAAACAAGACTGGGAGCTGACTGTGGCTCTGATCATGAACTCCTTATTGCCAAATTCAGACTTCAATTAAAGAAAGGAGGGAAAACCACTTGACCATTCAGGTATGACCTAAATCCCCTTATGATTATACAGTGGAAGTGACAAATGGATTCAAGGGATTAGATCTGATAGACAGAGTGCCTGAAGAAATATGGACTAAGGTTCATGGCATTGTACAGGAGGCAGGGATCAAGACCATCCGCAAGAAAAAGAAATACAAAAAGTCAAAATGGTTGTCTGAGAAGGCCTTAAGAATAGCTGTGAAAAGAAGTGAAAGGCAAAGGAGAAAAAGAAAGATATACCCAGTTGAATTCAGAGTTCGAAAGAATAGCAAGGAGATATAAGAAAGACTTCCTCAGGAATCAATGCAAAGAAATAGAGCAAAACAATAGAATAGGAAATACCAGTGATGTCTTGAAGAAAATCAAAGATATAAAGGGAAAATTTCATGCAAAGATGGGCACAATAAAGGACAGAAATGGTATGGACATAACGGAAGCAGAAGATGTTAAGAAGAGGTGGCAAGTATATACAGAACTATACAAAAAAGATCTTCATGACCCAGATAATCACAATGGTATGATCACTTACATAGAGCCAGACATCCTGGAATGCAAAGTCAAGTGATTTGATGCCTTAGGAAGCATCACAACCAACAAAGCTAGTGGAGGATATGGAATTCCAGTTGAGCTCTTTCAAATCCTAAGAGATGATGCTGTGAAAATGCTGCACTCAATATGCCAGTAAATTTGGAAAACTCAGCAGTGACCATAGGACTGGAAAAGTTCAGTTTTCAACCCAATCCCAAAGAAAGGCAATGCCAAAGAATGCTCAGATACCACACAATTGCCCTCATCTCACAGGCTAGTAAAGTAATGCTCAAAAATCTCCAAGCCAGGTTTCAATAGTATCTGAACCGTGAACTTCCAGATGTTCAACTGGATATAGGAAAGGCAGAGGAACCAGAGATGAAATTGCCAACATCCATTGGATCATCGAAAAAGCAAGAGAGTTCCAGAAAATCATGTACTTCTGCTTTATTGACTATGCCAAAGCCTTTGACTGTGTGGATCACAACAAACTGTGGAAAATTCTTAAACAGATGGGAATAACAGACCACCTGACCAGTCTCTTGAGAAATCTGTATGCAGGTCAGGAAGCAACAGTTATAACTGGACATGGAACAACTGACTGGTTCCAAATAGGGAAAGGAGTACATCAAGGCTGTATATTGTTACCCTATTTATGTAACTTATATGCAGAGTACATCATGAGAAACACTGGGCTGGATGAAGCACAAGCTGGAATCAAGACTGCCTGGAGAAATACAATAACCTTAGATATGCAGATGACACCACCCTTATGGCAGAAACTGAAGAAGAACTAAAGAGCCTCTTGATGAAAGTGAAAGAGGAGGGTGAAAAAGTTGGCTTAAAACTCAACATTCAGAAAACTAAGATCATGGCATCTGGTCCCATCACTTCATAGCAAATAGACAAGGAAACAGTGGAAACAGTGAGACTTTATTTTCTGGGGCTCCAAAATCACTGCAGATCACATCTGTAAAATCAGTTTTGCAGATCACTCCAAAATCACTGCAGCCATGAAATTAAAAGATGCTTGCTCCCTGGAAGAAAAGTTATGACCAACCTAGATAGCATATTAAAAAGCAGAGACATTACTTTGCCATCAAAGGTCTGTCTAGTGAAAGCTATTGTTTTTCCAGTAGTCATGTATGAACGTGAGAGTTGGATTATAAAGAAAGCTGGGAAAGCTATACCAGAAAACTACTAGAGCTAATCAATGGTTACAGTAAAGTAGCAGGATATAAAATCAACACACAGAAATCCCTTGCATTCCTATACACTAATAATGAGAAAATAGAAAGAGAAATTAAGGAAACTATTCCATTCACTGTTGCAACGAAAAGAATTAAATACTTAGGAATATATCTACCTAAGGAAACAAAAGACTTGTACATAGAAAACTATAAAACACTACTGAAAGTAATCAAAGAGGACACTAATAGATTGAGAAATATACTGTGTTCATGGCTTGGAAGAATAAACATTGTAAAAATGAGTATACTACCCAAAGTAATTTATACATTCAATGAAATCCCTATCAAGCTACCAACGATATTTTTCACAGAACTAGAACAAATAATCTCACAATTTGTATGGAAATACAAAAAACTTCGAATAGCCAAAGCAATCTTGAGGAAGAAGAATGGAACTGGGGGAATTAACCTGCCCGACTTCAGGCTCTACTACAAAGCCACAGTCATCAAGACAGTACGGTACTGGCATAAAGACAGAAATATAGATCAATGGAACGAAATAGAAAGCCCAGAGATAAATCCACGAACCTATGGACACCCCATCTTTGACAAAGGAGGCAAGAATATAAAATGGAGAAAAGACAGTCTCTTTAACAAGTGGTGCTGGAAAAACTGGTCAGCCACTTGTAAAAGAATGAAACTAGAACACTTCCTAACACCATACACAAAAATAAACTCAAAATGGATTAGAGAGCTAAATGTAAGACCAGAAACTATAAAACTCCCAGAGGAGAACGTAGGCAAAACACTCTCTGACATAAATCACAGCAGCATCCTCCAAGACCCACCTCCCAGAAAAGTGGAAATAAAAGCAAAAATAAACAAATGGGACCTAATTAAAATCAAAAGCTTCTGCACAGCAAAGGAAACTATAAGTAAGGTGAAAAGGCAGCCTTCAGAATGGGAGAAAATAATAGCAAATGAAGCAACTGATAAAGGATTAATCTCCAAAACATACAAGCAGCTCCTGCAGCTCAATTCCAAAAAAAATAAATGGCCCAATCAAAAAATGGGCCAAAGAACTAAACAGACATTTCTCCAAAGAAGACATAAAGATGGCTAACAAACACATGAAAAAATGCTCAACATCCCTCATAATCAGAGAAATACAAATCAAAACCACAATGAGATACCATTTCACACCAGTCAGAATGGCTGCTATCCAAAAGTCTACATGCGATAAATGCTGGAGAGGGTGTGGAGAGAAGGGAACCCTCTTACACTGTTGGTGGGAATGCAAACTAGTACAGACACTATGGAGAACAGTGTGGAGATTCCTCAAAAAACTGGAAATAGAACTGCCTTATGATCCAGCAATCGCACTCCTGGACATACACACCGAGGAAACCAGAACTGAAAGAGACACATGTACTCCAATGTTCATTGCAGCACTGTTTATAATAGCCAGGACATGGAAGCAACCTAGATGTCCATCTGTAGACGGATGGATAAGAAAGCTTTGGTACATATCCACAATGGAGTATTACTCAGCCATTAAAAAGAATGCATTTGAATCAGTTCTAATGAGGTGGATGAAACTGGAGCCTATTATACAGAGTGAAGTAAGCCAGAAAGAAAAACACCAATACAGTATACTAACGCATATATATGGAATTTAGAAAGATGCAAATGATAACCCTATATACAAGACAGCAAAAGAGACACAGATGTATAGAACAGTCTTTGGGACTCTGAGGGAGAGGGTGAGGGTGGGATGATTTGGGAGAATGGCATTGAAACATGTATGTTGTCATATGTGAAACGAATCACCAGTTCAGGGTCGATACATGTTACAGAATGCTCGGGGCTGGTGTGTGGGGATGACCCAGAGGGAGGATAAAGGGAGGAGGGAGGTGGGAGGGGGGTTCAGGAGGGGGAACTCATGTACACCCGGGGCGGATTCATGTCAATGTATAGCAAAACCAACCAATATAATATTGTAAAATAATTAGCTTCCAATAAAAAATAAATAAATTAAAAAAAAAAAAAGAAAGCTGGGCACTGAAGAATTGAAACTTTTGAACTGTGTTGTTGGAGAAGATTCTTGAGAGTCCCTTGGTCTTTGGAGATCCAACCAGTCCATCCTAAAGGAAATCAGTCCTGAATATTCATTGGAAGGACTGATGCTGAAGCTGAAACTCTAATACATTCAGCACCTGATGTGAAGAGCTGACTCATTTGAAAAGACCCTGATGCTGGGAAAGATTGAAGGTGGGAGGAGAAAGGGAAGATAGGATGAGATGTTTGGATGGCTTCAGGAACTGAATGCACATGAGTCTGAGTAAACTCCAGGACTTGGTGATGAACAGGGAGGAGTCCATGGAGTTACAGATTCGGACACGACTGAGCGACTGAACTGAACTGAACTGAACACTTGGTCTAATTTACATTTGTCAAGTCGTGCAATTCTTTCCTGACCAGACCAAGAGAGTGTCTTACCTACTATGTGGCCTTTTACTGAAGCTTTACAATGTCTCATGCCCAACTGCACCCTTCTTTCTAGAATTCACAAAGCATCTCTAAATGGTCCCTATAAATTTCAACAACCTTAGTCAATGCTCCAGATCTGGGAGCCTCCTTCCCTGTTATAGATTACCTTTCAATTCGTTCTGAGCCTCTATTAATATTCTTGTCTCCCTGCTTTCCTAGTAGTTCTTCAGACTCTATGGTTTCCCGAGCTTAGTTATATTCCTGTACCTGAAAGAAGCAAAAATGTAATCCAAACATGATACACAAAGTGCCTTTCACCTGTTTGCTATTGTCAGCGTGTTAGTGAATGTCCAATTTTCATTAATATAATACATCAGACATAAATGCAACCAATAAAAGTCTATTTCAAAACAGATTTTTCAGAGTAAAATAAATGTAAGCTCTTGCTATATACTGAGTAAAACAGGTTAAAAAAAACCTGTGTGGTACTGTATATCCACACATCAGCAGTATACAATGAAATTTCAATCTTTTTTCAAAGACAAAAGAAAAACTACTTTTTATATATGTCATTATCATGAGAAACAACTTGTCTCATTGTATCTCATGTTAGCTAATTTCTTCTATTCACAGAAGTAAAAAATACATGCACTTATATTTAAAATAATGAGAAAAATAATAACATATTTACTAGTCTGAATTTACTATTAAATAATATCTGCATTTGGGTGTATAAATTTCTGGACCTTATTCAGATATATATTTTTTGTTTGTTTTCCTTTATAATAATACTACTTTCACATTACAAACATTATTAAATAACATGAATTTCATTTCTACTTAGGAATTTTATTCTTTTTCTATGCCAGTGTTCTTTAATTGGATTAGTTAATGAAAACATAGCATTGAATTAATTTTTATAGTAGATTTTTTTGTCCTTGTTAAGCATTTAGGGAGTTTTCAACTTACTGTTTAGATGTCACCATGATGATCATTCTTAAAGTAATTTTGTTTATGGTCCAATGTACTCTAAGGAAAAAAAATATTAAATACAATTGAAAATTTAGTAGACATGCATATTTATAAAGAAATACAAATTGCTGTTAGGGAAAAATGTAATTGCAACTGTTTAATCTCCCACCATAATCCGAGCATTCAATTTTTACTTCTACTATAACAGTGGCAAATAACTGATTTTTATAGGCTCTAGTTTTGTATTAAAACTATATGCTTTATGTTGACTGTGTATTTGTTCATTTGATATGTGAGGTAGAACTTTAAAAAAAAATAATAATCTAATCTCTTCAGTTTATTTTCTGTCACTACAATATGTTGTCTGTTGTTCTACTTTGTTCTTTCGCTGGCTGTTGAAGACTTTTAATTTGTTTGTTTACATTCTTTAGATGCTAAGAACATTAATAATTTTTCTATTAATATTATTTTGTTACATATATTTACAGGCTATAATTTTCTATTAAATTGCTTTTGTACTTGAAACATTGTGGCTCAGCTGGTAAAGAATCTGACTGCAATGCTGTAGACCTGGGTTCGATCCCTGGGTTGGGAACATCCCCTGGAGTAGGGAAAGGCTACCCAATCTAGTATTCTGGCCTGGAGAATTCCATGGACTGTATAGTCCTTGGGGTCACAAAGAGTCGGACATAACTGAGCAACTTTCACAGTCACAGCCACTTGAAACAATTTTAAAAACTGAGGTAGCCAAATCTAGCTTTAAATATGCATATGAATAAAATATGCAATTATATATTTACATGTATGCATATGCACTTATATAATTTATAAAGATATGTATATTTAAACAAATTATATCTGAATTAGTTTATATAGAAAGTTCATAAATATTTAACTGTCAGTTAAATATTTGCTGTATATTTTTATATTTCAAACTTATTGAACTAATCAAGGTTGATATCACTAGTGAAAATCATATTGATACAATTAATTGCCAATATATTTTGATAAGAGGGAAACTTGGCTACTGTGGCATTCTTCACAAAAGACTATAAACTCAAGGCAACCATGAGGAAATCAGAAAGACTCAAGAGATATTCTAAACCAGTTGAGATCATAAAAAACAAAAGAAGACAGTCACAGATCATAGGATACCAAGGAGGCATGAGGATTGAATAAACTGGTGGCATCCTGAATAGAATCGTAGAAAGAAAAAAACTTAGTGGTAAAACTGCAGAAATTCAAATGTCTCTAACTTACAAATACTGTACCAGTGTTAATTTCTTGTTTTTGAAAAACCTACCATGATTATATAATATTAGGAGAATTAAATGGAAACTCTTTGTATTTTCCTTGCATGTTTTCAGCAAATCTAAATTTTTCCAAATATATTTATTCATAAATTATGATTATGTATCTATATAATGATATATCTAAAATTTACTTTGTTTTATTTTAATGTAAGACAAATGCATGACTTTTTCCTCAATGGTTAATATTATCAATGGAAAATATATTTCTATTGGCTTCTTAAAATTATATACATTTTATATCATTAATTCAGCAAGCCTTTTTACTGGTAAAAAATATACCTGCCTAGTTTCTATTGCCCTCTCTTACCTCATGATTTCATGTCCCATTTTATCTCTCTGAGTATTTTCTTATTTGTAAAGTACTTTCTTACTTTACATTTTATCCCTGATCAAAAGTATTTTTAGAAATACAATCATATATACATTGAACTTGATTCTTGTCCTTAAGCTGTCATACTTTATTCATTCAACTTTGACTTTGTGTGTGTTTTATTCATCTTTGTACTGTGACTATAAAATCAAGGCTCAAGTTGCAGTTTTCCTCTCTTGCATCTCATATGAGGACAGAGGAGTGCATATTTTTCCTAGGTGAATTTTGAGGTGCAACTTTTCATGGTAGTCACCTGCTTTTCTGAACTTGAACTCTCTTTTCTCACTGGAAGTTTCCCTGACTAATACATTTAATTGCATATCTGTGCTGTATCCTTGATCATGTTTAACTTCTCCATGTCCTAGAATTAATCCTGTGTTACTTCCTCTGCATATGGAAGGCTAATTTCCATAATAAAGTAAATGTGAGAAAATCTCCTGCCACAGGAATTACGAATTCAATGTTATAGGCTGTTTTAGAAATAGATTGGTTTATGGGTGAGGCACATCAGTTTTGAGCTTTGGGGGGTTCAGAAAAATTTTCTCTCAAATTGAAGATTATTTTTTTCTAATATTGTAGTCAATGCAATACATAAGTCTAGAATTTAGGAATAAAGAATGCATGTGAAGCAAAAT
Source organism: Moschus berezovskii (assembly GCF_049115385.1). Lineage (NCBI taxonomy): Eukaryota > Metazoa > Chordata > Mammalia > Artiodactyla > Moschidae > Moschus > Moschus berezovskii. Next base: position 24,647,333 of record NC_142477.1, on the reverse strand, counting down.
CTTAAGGTTTTGGAAAATATATTTAAGTTCCTTATTTAGGTCCTACTGAAGTTGCTTTAGTGTAGGGTAGGTAATGGAAAAAATGTAGTCCAAGAACATACTTAAAAACTTTCTCACTGATGTCGGTTATATCAGTCTCTTCCTTTTGCAACAACCGATTTCTAGATCTTGGTATATGTTTTCAATGAAATTAAAGGGAAAGTCACATTTTATCTCTTTGTTGTAGCTGCCTAAGCAATTAAGGAGAAGAAAATGGCAACCCACTCCAGTACTCTTGCCTGGAGAATTCCATGGACAGAGCAGCCTGTTAGTGAGCTATGGTCCATGGGGTAGCAAAGAGTCAGGTGCTACTGAGCAACTACTACACACATAAGAAATTAAAGGAAAACTTTTACCAGGTTTTTCAGGTACTGGAGGTGATTGTTCAAGCTCATCATTTTACATTTTGTATCTTAATAGAATTTGTTTCCATTAAATCTTTGTTCTTTACATCAGATGACAGTAGCGACATTATATGCATGGGACAAAAATATTTATCTATATAATATCATCCTTTTTAAAAATCAAATGTAATTGGCATGGAAATAAACCTTATTTAGCGAAATTTAGCTAGCAAATAAAGTATGGCTAAGACTTCTTCCTGAAAACTTCAGAGAAATTGTGCAATCCTAAATTAATTAAGGTGTTTTATTTTACTTAGTTGTCCTTCTGTATTATGTTAGTATTTGATTTATTTAAATAATATAGAGTTTATTACAAATATAACTGACTTTTAGGGTAATTAGGAAAAAATCTTTAAATAATAAAGTATCCTGCCAGAATAAGAGAAGAATCTGCTCTATGAATCATGATAATCTGAACAGTGAATATTGTACTTAAATTGGAGAAGTAAATGAGCTTTAAAGGGCAGAAGGAAAACTACTAGCCACTTCTCAATCAAAATGTAAATATGCATAAGACTCTGTGCTTGCTTTAAAAATAGTTAACTGCTAAATTTGTTTCTTAAAATCTTTAAAATTATTGCTGCTGCTCTCCTTAACAAGCACACATAAATACAACTAAAACTTTGTGAAATATGTCCTATGGTTTCATACTGAAGGAAAGTTAAAATTAGGAATAGCCTAGTTCAGTTCAGTTCAGTTCAGTCGCTCAGTCGTGTCCAACTCTCCGCAACCCCATGAATCACAGCACGCCAGGCCTCCCTGTCCATCACCAACTCCCGGAGTTCACTCAAACTCATGTCCATCGAGTCGGTGATGCCATCAGCCACCTCATTCTCTGTCGTCCCCTTCTCCTCCCACCCCCACCCTTTCCCAGCATCAGAGTCTTTTCCAGTGAGTCAACTCGTTGCATGAGGTGGCCAGAGTATTGGAGTTTCAGCTTTACCATCAGTCCTTCCAATGAACACCCAGGATTGATCTCCTCCAGAATGGATAGTTGCAGGTTAATTGTTGCTGCAAAACTATTCCTGCTAGATAATACAGATAAAGCATTATATTAATTCTTGCCTTTACTGTTAGGTTTTGCACAAAATCTAATTTGTTTTGTTATTAATAGTTTCATTGTTTTTACATATTTTGAAAGCCCAAACTCCTTTATATAATGATCATATGTTAAATTAATATATTAATACTTTCACTTTAACAGGGGTCAGTGTTAAATATAATTAATGTGTATATGGAAATTTTAGGCTTCAATGGCACTCAGAAGAAATATGCTCAATATACATGCAAAAAGTAAAATAAAATCCTGTTATGAGAGCTTATTAGATGTATCTATTCATACTTCATAATGCTTTCACTTAGATAGGTATATTCCAGTAGAAATAAACTGCTCTGCTTTTGGATGAGCCTTCCTGTCTCACTTATGATATATTATAAATTGAGACAATCTGATCTTCACCTCTTAAGATATAGCTAGTTATACAGCCTATACAGAATGGATGTGAGATCTTTCACCTCTAATAATGGGGATCTTCTCTTTATCCCTTGCAGCCAAACAGGAGGAGCTTTCAGACTCCCAGCCCACTGAGAGCTAAATGCACAAGGGATTACCATGAGGTAATCACCAGATCACTGGGGCAGCTGATAGTCTGTGTTGTTGCTGGGAGAAGAGCCTGAAGAACCTCCAACGATGAACACCCAAAGTTTGCCGCTAGACGGTGGAAGTCGGTGTTTCCTGTTCTCACCAGAAGCTCGGAATCTGATAAGTGGCTAAAAGGGCCCCCAGCTCACTTCAGAAATTCAGGTCCAGCATCTTCAACCAGTTTTATCAGCTTATCCTCACTACCTGGGCCTTTCTGGGTCTCAGCTCCTGCTGCACATCTTGTGCAGCAACTGCGGCTTCACAGGGCTACTCAGCGTTCTTTACCAAACCGGAAGTGACAAGGCAAAATCTACTGTTAATCTTGGAGGTCTGGAGCACAAAAAGCGCTGGTGCGGCTGCTACTGCTTAGTTCAGGGATTAGGCGAGACAATGGGCAGAGTGTTGAGGCTTCCCTCTCATCCACAGGTCCCCGTCGCCCAGGGCATCCTGCATCCAAGGAAGGACAGCCAAGGGCAGCAGGCAGATTCGAGTGAGTTTCAGTCTTCAACCCCCAACAATACACAGTACAGATGACCCTGTGGGCTATGTGATGTGTACACCACTCTCAGGTTTTTGGGCAGAGTAGCTCTGATTTCAACTGCAGGCTGCCGCCATTGTACCCCATCAGAGTAAACTGAAGCCAGATCCAGGCATCCTCAAACAAACCTCCCAAAGTCTCTTCCATCTTCTTACTGGAGCCAGGGTGGGCCAAAATGTGTTAGTAATCCTTGGCAGTTAGGCTCCGAAAATTGTCCTCCTGGTGTAACTCATACTAACAAAACAAGATCGAGTTCAGTTCTGAAGAGGTGTGAGCTCTCACTCTAGCATCCATAGTCTTCCCAACAAGCCCTGGGCAGCTTCTTCTGAGGTTCTCCTCTGTCATGCAAGGAGTTCTCGCGAGGCTTGAGCAGTTGCACTGCTCAGAGTCCTGAGCGTCTCCGCACGTGGCCTGCCACCACCATCTTGGATTGAGCGTCTTGTGCAGCAACAGCAGCTTCTGCAAATGGTACCATGAACTGAGGTGTCAGAAGAGGTGTTTTTCACAGAAGAAACTCTGGTCTGAGGCCGTCTGTGAGCCAGCCCAGATTAGGCACAGAGGGAAAAAAAAAAAAAGTTAGGCTTCATTTTATTACCCAGATTATATTAATATATATACTTCCTGGGAACTGTTAATATGTTTTGCTTGTGACACCGTCACAAGGTCTTTTTAAATGAACATGTTTGTGCCTGCCAAAGTGCTTCAGTTTTGTCTGATTCTTTGTGACCCCATGGACTGTAACCCCCTGGCTCCTCTGTCCATGGGATTCTCCAGGCAACAATAATGGAGTGGGTTGCCAAGTCCTTTTCCAGGGGATCTTCCCAACCCAGATATGTAACCCTATTTCTCCTGTGGCTCCTGCATTGCAGGCAGATTCTTTACCACTTTCAGTTCAGTTCAGTCACTCAGGCGTGTCTGACTCTTTGCGACCCCATGTATCATAGCAAGCCAGGCCTCCCTGTCCATCACCAACTCCAGGAGTTCACTCAAACCCATGTCCATCGAGTCGGTGATGCCATCCAGCCATCTCATTCTCTGTTGTCCCCTTCTTTTCCTGCCCCCAATCCCTCCCAGCATCAGAGCCTTTTACAGTGAGTCAACTCTTCGCATGAGGTGGTCAAAGTAATGGAGTTTCAGCTTTAGCATCAGTCCTTCCAATGAATACCCAGGACTGATCTCCTTTAGAATGGACTAGTTGGATCTCCTTGCAGTCCAAGGGACTCTCAAGAGTCTTCTCCAACACCACATTTCAAAAGCATCAATCTTCCGCGCGCAGCTTTCTTCACAGTCCAACTCTCACATCCATACATGACCACTGGAAAAACCATAGCCTCCACTAGACGGACCTTTGTTGGCAAAGTAATGTCTCTGCTTTTTAATATGCTATCTAGGTTGGTCCTAACTTTCCTTCCAAGGAGTAAGCGTCTTTTAATTTCATGGCTGCAATCAGCATCTACAGTGATTTTGGAGCCCCCCAAAATAAAGTCTGACACTGTTTCCACTGTTTCCCCATCTATTTCCCATGAAGTGATGGCACCAGATGCCCTTAGTTTTGTGAATGTTGAGCTTCAAGCCAACTTTTTCACTCCCCTGTTTCACTTTAATCAGGAGATTTTTTAGTTCCTCTTCACTTTCTGCCATTTTAGCCCCCGGAAAAGCCCCCTTGATGTACATAGAGTAACAGAAATATACTTAAGAGATAACCAATGATTCCTCTGTGTGACTTATTTACTTTTAGAATTCTCTCTAGCTGAAGGCAGATAAGGTATTCACGTGAGCTATAATAAATAACAATTTTCATAAAGGAAGGACGGGATAAAGGAAAATGACTTTGGCTACCTCAAGGTTGTATCCCAAATAGTGCAGGCAAAAGTCACAGAGGGAACATTTTCACTGGAGAATATGAACTGAAATAACACTAATAAACTTTTCAAACACTATTATGTAATGTTTCTAAAGAATTAATTCTCAGTAAAGATGTTTTCAACATTCCTAAAGAGGTATGTTTCATGGGGACTCCAGTAGATTGATAATGGATGCTCAAAGATGTCCCATGTCCAAAACCCTGGAACCTGTTAATATATTAATTTGCATGATAAAGAAGACTTTGCAGAGGTTAAACATTTTGAGATGGGGGTTATTCTGGATTATCCTGGTGGCCCAATGAATCACAGAGGTCTTACAAGAGGCAGACTAAAGACAAGACACGGGAAAGAAAATTTAAAAAAAAGAAATACAATGAGGTGGTAATAAGACCAGAGGTTGGAGTGCAGTAGTATAAGCCAAGGGATACAGGCAGCCTGTGAAATCTGGAAGAGGCAAGGAAATGGACTGATCACTAAGCCTTCAGAACGATCCAGGTCCTCCCAATATCCTGATTTTTGAATTCTGACCTCCAGAATTAGAATATATTTCTTTTTGGACTTCCCTGGTGGCTCAGATACTAGTAAGGAATCCACCCGCAATGTAGGATGCTAGGGTTCAATCTCTGAGTCAGGGAAGATACCCGGGAGAAAGGAATGGCTACCCACTCCAGTATTCTTGCTTGGAGAATTCCATGCACAGAGGAGCCTGGTGGGTTGTAGTCCATGGAGTTGCAAGAGCTGGACACAATTGAAGCAACTAGCACACACATACAGACATAGATTACCATGGGCAAAGCTGTATGGGCAAAGCTCTATGTTACCCAAACATGCTACAGTAGGAGGAGGCTATGAAAGCTTCAGTCTTATACTACCACTATATCTGATCCTCAAACTTCAAAGTTTCCAGTAAGATAAATACTTATTTCTCATTCAAAACATTAAGAGGAGGGAAAGTAATCCAAACAGACATCTCTGTGCTACAAGGTCATCCAGTGTTCAGATTCATTTTTTTTTTTATTCTAACATTGTCTTGCGGAGAAGGCAATGGCAAGCCACTCCAGTACTCTTGCCTAGAAAATCCCATGGATGGAGGAGCCTGGTAGGCTGCAGTCCATGGGGTCGCTAAGGGTCGGACACGACTGAGCGACTTCACTTTCACTTTTCACTTTCACACATTGGAGAAGGAAATGGCAACACACTCCAGTGTTCTTGCCTGGAGAATCCCAGGGGCGGGGGACCTTGGTGGGCTTCTGTCTATGGGGTCACACAGAGTCGGACACGACTGAAGTGATGCAGCAGCAGCAGCGACATTGTCTTGTGAGAGGCTTGAATTTTATGACGTTTTGCTCGTTTACATAGCTGGCAACTGATACAGACTATTCTCTGAGAACGTGGCTATGGTTATTGAAAAGAGCATCAATGTACGGTCTCTCCATATGTCCTGAACTCACTTACAGCATAATGTCTACATTCCAAAGTTGAACACCCAGAAACAGAAAGAAGTAAAATGGAAACAATTTCTTTCTTTCTTTCTTTTTTTATGAACTGGACTCAGAATTCCTAGTCCATCACTTTTATCATACTCCATTTGTCAGGATAATCACAAGTCTCAAACAAAATTGACAAGGTGACAACATAGAATCCAATAAACTTTGAGGATGCCTGATTGTAAGAACATGAGGGATGGGGCATATATCAATGTGCCATGTATAAAAGATCCAATCCAACAGGTTCACTGTGAGAGGAAGAAAAGATATTAAAGAGCAAGCAGCATTTCCCCCCAAGATGTGATTTGGAGGTTGCATATATCACTTCTCCGCATATCCCTTTGTCTAAAGTTTAGTAAAGTACCCGTTCCTAGGTGACATATGCCAGTTTAAATTCTAATGGAATTTATTACAGGGTTGGTGCAAAAGTAATTGCGGTTTTTGCATTGTTGAAATTTGCCATTTGATATTGGAATACATTCTTAAATAAACGTGGTTATGTTATACATCATTTTCATGCACATTACTCACTTTTGTTGTTGTTATTGTTGTCATTGTTAACGACATTACTTTCTGTTTATTTTAATTTTAACTATAGAAATCATGTTAGGCAAAAAGCAAGTTTGAGTGATTTTCTTATCGAGTTTGAAATGGGTCCTTAAGCAACAGACAACTTGCAACATCAATAATGCATTTGGCTCAGAAACTGCTGAAGAATGTTCAGTGCAGTGATAAGAAGTTTTGCAAAGGGGATTAGAGCCTTGAAGGTGAGGAGTGCAGTGGTCAGCCACTGGAAGTTGACAATGACCAATGGAGAACAATTGATCCTGTTACAACTACAGGAGAAGTTGCTGAAGAACTCAACAATGATCATTCTATGGTCATTCAACATTTGATGCTTCAAGTTGGAAAGGTGAAAAAGCTCAAAAAGTGGATGCCTCATGAAAATGAAACTGCTCAGTCGTGTCCGACTCTTTGCAACCCCCTGGAGTACAGCCTACCACGTTTCTCCATCGATGAGATTTTCCAGGCAAGAGTACTGAAGTGAGTTGCCATTTCTTCTCCAGGGGATCTTCCCAACCCAGGGATCAAACCCAGGTCTCTTGCATTGCAGGCAGACACTTTATCCTCTGAGCCACCAGGGAAGCCCACCAGGGATGCCTCATGACCTGACTGCAAATAAAAAAAAAAAAAATCATCATTTTGATGTGTCATATTCTCTTATTCTGTGCAACAATAAAGAACCATTTCTCGAGCACATTGTGACATGTAACAAAAAGTTAATTGTACATGACAACGGGCAATGACTAGCTCAGTAGTTGCACCTAGAAGACGCCCCAAAGTACTTCCCAAAGCCAAACCTGCACCAAAAAATGTCACGGTCACTGTTCGGTGGTCTGCTGCCCACCTGATCCACTATAGCTTTCTGAATCACTATGAAACTGTTATATCTGAGAAGTATGTTCAGCATGTCAATGAGATGCACCAAAAAATGCAATGCCTGCAGTCAGCATTGGTCAACAGAAAGGGCCCACATCTCCTCCAGGACAATGCTTGACTGCACATAGAACAATGAACACTTCAAAAGTTGATGAATTGGGCTAAGAAGTTTTGCCTCATCTGCTATATTCACTTGACCTCTCACCAACTGACTACCACTTCAAGCATCTCGACAAATTTTTTCAGGGAAAATGTTTCCACAACCAACAGGAAGCAGAACATGCTTTCAAGACCTCATCAAATCCCAAAGCACGGACTTTTATTCTACAGGGAAAACAAACTTACTTCTCATTAGGAAAATTATGTTGATTTTAATGGTTCTTATTTTAATAAATAAACATGTGTTTGAGTCTAGGTATAAGGATTAAAAATTCACAGTCTGAAACCACAGTCACGCGTGGACCAACCTAATACTAAGAGGAGGAAAAGAGAACAGTCTGTGTCACAATCTTCCACCAGAGTATTGATGCATATCCTTTTTTCCTAAATGCATCACCCCCTCTACAAGGATGAATATTCATTGGAAGGACTAATCCTGAAGCTCCAATACTTTGGCCACCTAATGTGAAGAACCAACTCGTTGGGAAAGACCCTAGTGCTGGGAAAGATTGAAGGCAAAAGGAGAAGGGGGTGACAGAGGATGAGGTGATTAGATAGCATCACAGACTCAGTGGACTCAAGCAAGCTCCAGGCGATGGTGGAGGACAGAGGAGTGCAGCAGTCTATGGGGTCGCAAAGAGTCGGACATGACTTACTAACTGAATAGCAACCTTTACAAGGAAATCAACTGATGGTGCTATTCACTATATTCAGATCAAATACTAGGATATTTAGGAGAAGTCTTCAGCACAAGATAAATTATCTACTTTTTATGCACACCAAATATATAACTTACTTGGAGTAAGAATATTACAATTATAATATATTTTTTTTTCATTTAGAAAAGTAAAGAATGATCAGGCAGGCAGCCCCTTGTCAGAGCAATGCTATTTTGCTGGAAAAGAACTGCAAAGACTCTTTGCCCAACACTAAAGTAAGTTTCTTGCTTAGAAATCATTTCTGCTTATTGGAAAAAAATTATCTCCTTTGTGGCCCCTGGCTTTCTCTTTGAAAAAATGTATTCTTATTGTATATCGTCCCTAGTCACATCTGCATGGATATTAAAGAGATTGCTTTTCTCAGGAGCACAGCCAATGTTTATAGCCTGCTTCTGCGCCCACTGATTTGGGAGCTAGAGAATTTTTGAAGCCTGAATATATGACTTTCTTAGTGAAACACTTCCTTAAAAAAAAACAAAAAAACCTCATTGAGCTTCTGGTGCAATTGTTCCAGTTATTTCCATATGCTTGAAACCACCTCCAAGGTTCTCTTCTGGAGATAATTATTAAACCTGCTCTTATGGAACGGCTGTCTTCTTCAGTCAGTGAGTAGCATGTGCTATCATTTTAATGATGGCTCTATTGAAAACATAAAACCATATAAAACAATAGGCTTAGTTGGAAAGCAACACCCTTAATCTGCTCATTGGCACAAATAATCTACAGATTCATGTGTTGTGCTGAGAATACTTAACGGGCCCTGGTAGAAAGGGTCTATGCAGCAGGGTTATTTCTTACTGCTAAGATGATAAAAACAATCAGATCCTTCATTTCAAAATTCCTTCTATTCCCTTCAATCTCTGCTTGAAAATTGTCTGGTTCCTGCTTGAGCTCATTAATTCTTGAAATAAGCTGGCTAAATGAAGCAATAAACAGCTAACAAGTGGCGACATTCTGACTCTTTCCAATAGCTTCTCTTAGACCTACAGGCTCCTTAGGCAAGCGGTGTGCTCTTCCTGTTACCAGAGGTGACATTTTAAATAAATTCACTACCTTCACTCTGACTGCAATGTGACACCCACACTTTTTGTTGTTGTTGTTAGGCTTTCTTGGCAGGCAGCAAGCCTTCCAATACACAGGTCTTTACAGGTTAGAGTAAATAATAATTTTTTAAAGAAATAAATCTCATCATTTTTGTGTCTAAATACAATACATGTGTATTGTAAGTCCAGGAATTCAATGTTCCATGAAACAGTACAGGCAGGCAGAAAATTGGCTTTGCTATGTACACCACAATTGGTCCTAAAGAAAATCAACCCAGAATATTCATCAGGAAGTCAGAAGGACTGATGCTGAAGATGAAGCTTCAATATTTGGCCACCTGATGCAAAGAGTTGACTCATTCAAAAAGCCCCTGATACTGGGAAAGAGTGAAGGCAGAATGAGAAGAGGGTGACAGAGGATGAGATGGCTGGATGGCATCACGAATTCACTGGACATGAACTTGGGCAAACTCTGGGAGATGGTGAGAGAAAGAGAGGCCTGGTGTGCTTCAGCCCATGGGGTCACAAAAAGTTGGACATGATTTGGTGACTGAACAGCAACAATCCACATCACAAAGCTATAAAGGTTGTTCTGGCTATTACAATTTCCATTTGGGAGCAAGGTAAAGAAAGAGAGAGTTATTGGCAGTCATATTTAAGATGTATTTGCTGCTGTGTCCCTTTAGTAAGAATTTAGGCAGGCACACCTAGCCACAAGGGAAGCTGAGAAGTTCAATCTCAAGCTTGATGGCCATGAACCTAAGCCATAAACATAACTGATTTGAATGAGAGCCAGTAGGCTTCTACTGATGTGAGTGCAAATATTATATTTAATCTTTGCCATTGAACAGTATCACATTAACTGTCCGAGAATATTTAATAGGAAGTTCTTGAAAAGGGCACCGAATGATCGTTGCTTCTCCTATTATTTAGAATATAATAATAGTTGATTTTTCCACCATTGTTGTTTCATTTATTCACAATTCATTTTCAGCTCTCACAACCCCATGTACTGTAGCCTGTCAGTCTCTTTTGTACATGGGATTTACCAAGCAAGAACCCACCTGCCGATGCAGGAGATGTAAGAGACATGGGTTGGATCCCTGGGTCAGGAAGACCCCTGGAGGAGGGCATGGCAACCCACTCTGGTATTCTTGCCTAGAGAACCCCATGGAGAAGTCTGGTGGGCTGTAGTCCATAGGGTCGTACAGAATCAGACACGACTGAAGCAATTTAGCACAATTTGGATTGCAGACTATTGGCAGACAGCTTTTGTTATCAGAGTAACATTTTTTTACATCTCTGTTTACAATTTCAAAACAATGTTATAAACCCTATATACCCCTTTGCTGAAGGAATTAAAGAGTATCCAAAACACACCAATATTCTTGTGTATTGAATTTATTCCCTAAAGCTATAGGTTTATTTATTGTATATTGAATTTATTTCCCTAAAGCTATAGGTTTTTGCCAAATAGCCTACTCATCAAATGTTTTTGCAGTGACAGGAAATGCTCAGCATCTTTCTAGCCTGGAGTTTCTCCCATACTGCTGGGAGTAGCCAGATGATACAAATCTGTCCAATGAAGAGGATGTAAAAGTCTCCTAGCTTTGCTTTTCAGATAACAACCTGACACAATCTATTTTGTCCCATTTATAGCTTTTCCACCTGCAATAACATCTTGACATGTGGATCTAAATCAGCCTCATGTCAATCATTAGCCAGGGTAGATGAAGAGGAAAGTCAGCCTACTGAGAATCAGAGAATGAAAAGACAGAAAGAACAGGGCTCATGGTATGATCCCTGAGAATGTACACCAAGCATGCTTTCTCTCTCTGGACTCTCCTTGCTACGTATGGTAAATTTCTTTTAAATTTAAGTGTAGTTACTTGATTTCTAGTAGATCATTCCTAATACAATGTGACTGTGGCATGTTCTACTTAAACCTTCCAGAACTGGTGAACATTAGCCTGCAATGGTCTGTTGCCTGTGATTTTACCTAAATTAATCATGTGTCCTAGTAACTTCTCTTTCATTCCTTCTGCATGAATATGGACTGGCCCTGTGTTAACTAAGAGAATCTGGTGGAAATGGCATTGTGTCAGTCCCTGGCCTAAGCTTTAAGAAGACCTGGCAAGTTCTGTGTTTGCTTTTTTGGAAATCAGAACTATCATGTAAGGGATCCTTCAACCCTGACAGGAAGATCCCCAGGGAGCAATCAGTCAAAGCACTCGTGTGGAAAGGGAGACCATCTGAGATGACATGGGGAAAGAAAGTCCAATCTCTGGCAACTGGTAAGGGACATGCAGACACAGAAGTGATCACTGGCAAGACAAGAAGAATATATGTCCAGATGGGCCCAAGTAGTACTGAACAATTGTGAAAAATTACAAAATGGTCGTTAAGTCACCAAATTTTGAATAGTGAATTTTGGTATGAGATTATCACAATAGAAATTGACAGAGGGAGATGCTTCTGTAACAGAAACCTGAAATTAAGTGGCATTGATTTTGAAACTGGGTAGCAGGCAAATATCTGAAGGGAAACTGCTAATAAATTCTGAAAGGACAGTGAGAAAATTTCTATCACAAAACTTAATTAAGTAGGCCTGATTTAAGTGCAGAATAATCAGCAAAACTCTTGAATGCATTAAAGTGGAAGATAGAAAGTCCTCACATTGAGTTAGTGGATATGGCTGTGACATTTCCAGATAGGATATTGAAAGTGCCAGTTGGCTCCTATTAACTGCCTAGAATAAAATAGTGGAGGGATGAGATGAGCTGTAGAAGGGATTGTTCATGTTTAAATCATAATTTAGAAGAAATATGAAGAAGTCAGTGGTTACTGAGCTGTATGTACTATAAACAGTTTCTCACCCCTAGTCTCTCTCTCTTGGCAAGAATCTCCAGGTAAGAAACATTATTAAAATAAATACTAAATGTATGGTCTTGCCATTAAAAATAGCCTTAAGTCAGGGTGTGGTTCCTAGAGATTTTAGTGATATTCAAAAAACGTCAACTGGATACCTAATTCTCAAGGAGGAAAACACAAGTATTGGAAAATCTTATATATATTCCTATTAGTCCCTAAGATAATAGTTATTCTAAGAAGAATAGTTATTCTAAGAATCCTGATAGCATTATACCTCAGCACCCTAATTCTCAGTCTAAAGTAGAAGGGTGTGACTCGAAAAGAGATGTTGTGTGGTGTTGCCTTTGTGTAATGGACTGGATTATGAGACCTGAGAGATACACAGTTTTGTGAAAGAAGTTTATAAACTTAAGAGAAAGACAGTAACAAAAAACCCCAAATTAGAAGATATATAAAATTTCAATATACTCAAATTTCTCAGGCAGGGAACAGGCTAAAAAGACACTGAGATGAAAAAGAAAAACTCTTCTTATGGAAAAGGAAAATGCCATCCAACAATCTCATCCTCTGTCATCCCCTTCTCCTCTTGCCTTCAATCTTTCCCAGCATCAAGGCTTTTTCCAATGAGTCAGCTCTTTGCATCACGTGGCCAAAGTATTGGAGCTTCAGCTTCAACATCAGTCCTTCCAGGGAATATTCAGGGTTGATTTCCTTTAGGATTGACTGGTTTGATCTCCCTTAGGTCTAAGGAACTCGCAAGACTCTTCTCTAACACCACAATTTGAAAACATCAGATCTTCAGCCCTCAGCCTGCTTTATGTTTCAATACTCACATCCATACATGACTACTGGAAAAACCATAGCTTTGACTAGACGGATCTTTGTCAGCAAAGTGATGTCTTTGCTTTTTAATATGCTTTCTAGGTTTGTCATAGCTTTTCTTCCAAGGAACAAGCATCTTTTAATTTCATGGCTGCAGTTACTGTCCACACTGATTTTGGAGCCCCCAAAAATAAAGTCTGTCACTGTTTCCATCATTTCCCCATCTATTTGCCATGAAGTGATGGGACCAGATGCCATGATCTTAGCTTTTTGAATGTTTAATTTTAAGCCAGCTTTTTTACTCTCCTCTTTCACCTTCATCAAGTGGCTCTTTAGTTCCTCTTCACTTTCTTCCACTAGGATGGTATCATCTGCATATCTGAGGTCGTTGATATTTCTACCAGCAATCTTGATTCCAGCTTGTAATTCATCCAGCTTTTAATTCACCATTTTGCATAATGTACTCTGCATATAAGTCATGCCACATCTTGGCAAGTCATGTTTGGCAACACTTGGCATGACTTGTCATGTACCTGATTAGATTACAGAATTACAAGGTACCATCTCCTGCTCTGTATCTTTTACAATCTCTCTTTGTAAAAATTGTCTATTTTGCTTTCCTGTCCTAATCTCAACATTGCATACTGGATATGTGTCTGTAAGTTAATTTGTCTACCTAGTTTAAAGGAATTCAGATAAAGTGCTCTGACAACTGAAGATCCTTATACACAACTGGAACTCACGATATTCCAAATCTCAAGCCTGACATCCTGACTCTGCGATACAAAGAGACATCTGCTGTTCTGGGGTGGGGAGTAGGGAAAGTGAGTGTATTTTAATGTGGGGGAGAAATGTGAATACTTCAGAGACAAATGATATACCACAATTATCTATTAAATGAGGATTCCAAATGAACTATGCTTTCAGTATCAGATTCTTGTATTGTCTCCTTCTGAAACTGGGATGGGACTGAGGGTTACTTATAGGAATGGAAGGTGGCAAAAATGATATCAAGCCAAATCTCTTAGAAGGCCTAGACATTACTGCATTTGGGCTCTTGGAAAATATGACCACATAAGCATTTTTTTTTTCCAGCTGGCAGGAGAGATACAGTGGTTGGGTCAAAGGATTGAGAGAGGAAAATGAGATAAAGATCATTCAGTGAGACTCCAGCTAATCCTCCAGCTTTCAAGACCAGTAGATTCTTTCAGGTTGTAGGATCTGTGAAATAAACCATTCTTTTTTTAATGAAAATATACCAATCAATAATCAGCTTTTCAGCCACTAGTTTGAGTTTATTCATTATGCAGCAGTAGATAATCATGATATCTTTCCCCTATTATCCTTTTATTTCTTAATATTAGACATGATACCCAGTGTTACCACAGACTTACGGTCACTAGAAGGCAGCAGGAATGAGGACAAAAATCACATGATCAGAATCAGAGAAGGAAAAGGGAGATAAAACCTGGTTATGTGCTTTTATCATGAAGATCCTACACCAGTTCTATGCTGTCTTTTTCTGGATTTCTCTTATTATGTGAGGAAACTCCTTTTCCTGGAAGCCATGTTAAATCAATTTGTAGTAGATCACATTCTTTCCTAATAAAATGTGCCTATGCTATGCTATGATATGGGGCTTATCATATGATTTATTCTGGTAACTCAGCTGATACAGAATCCACCTGCAATGCAGAAGACCCTGGTTCTATTCCTTGGTTGGGAAGATCCCCTGGAGACTGGATAGGCTACCCACCCCAATACTCATGGGCTCTGCTGGTGGCTCAGATGTTAAAGAATCCAACTGCAATGTGGGAGACATGGGTTTGATCCCTGAGTTGGGAAGATTCCCTAAAGGAAGGCATAGCAACCCACTCCAATATTCTTACCTGGAGAATCCCCATGGGTAGAGGAGCCTGGTGAGCTACAGTCCATGGGGTCGCAAAGAGTCGAACAGAGTAAACCCGACTGAGCACACACAGAATATGCTATGTTATATTATAGTCCCTGCTTTTGGTGAGGATTATATTATATGACTGTGAATATAAGCCACATAACCTATACTTCAAAAACAGATTTCGGGAACAAGACCCTAAAATAACAATCATAACACTGGGTTCAGGAATTATCTTTTCAAACATGTATTCATGGCACAAAAGGGCACGAAAATGTTTTTTGGTCTCTAGGTAGATTAGAGGGCTTCCCTGGTGGCTCAGAGGTTAAAGCGTCTGCCTCCAATGCGGGAGACCCGGGTTCGATCCCTGGGTTGGGAAGATCCCCTGGAGAAGGAAACGGTAACCCACTCCAGTATTCTTGCCTGGAGAATCCCATGGACGGAGAAGCATGGTAGGCTACAGTCCACGGGGTAGCATAGAGTCGGACACGACTGAGCGACGGAACGGAACGGAACGGAGGCAGATTAGATAAACAAGCAAACCAAACTATCATGCTAGGACCTATAACTGTTAGGAGATTTGGGACTAGTCATTCTCCTTCCCTGTGAGTGGAAATTAGCCAGAACAATATTGTTTCTCCTTTTGTTTCATTTATTTTTAACCGTCTATTGTTACTGTGGTGCACTTACCAGCAGTGTAAGAGTTCCAGCTAAGTGTGAAAAAAAATGAAGATGACCAGATTACCTAGGGAAAACTACAAAAAAAAAAAGTGTTTTCATAACATTGAATTTTTTTCTCCATATTACAGATTTGCTTAATAGCAGAAAATAAAATATTGTGAGAAAATATTCAATTTCAATTATATAGTACATTAGAATACAACCCCAACAGCAGTGGTTTATTATGCAGATAATATGGGCCACGGTATCTTATTTCTTAATTAAATGAAATATTAAATGAAATATTTTGCTTGAGAGTATATTTGATAAAATTTGTGAGATCTAGAACAATTTATTAAAATCAAAGGGTCCAAATCATGACGAAGTTAACACTCACCAGCTTCTGAGAAAATATTATCTCCATTAGAGTCACATTCATTAAAGGAATTTCTTTTGATTAGGCTTTGTCATCTTCAATGGAAATTTTCAGGGCCATTGAAAAATTGCACACATTATTTTTTGTGTCATTGTAAATTCTTTAGAGAGTGAATAAGGAAGCTGAATGGCTCTGTTAGACGTTTCTCAGTCATCTTTAAATGGGTCATAGTTTTAAATAGGATATGTCAAATTGGAGCGATGTGAACAAAATTATATCTAAATTTCACTGTATCATCTGCCTAATGAATTCTTAGCAGGGTGTCAGTGTGTCATCAAATACTAATTGCAATTCATTTTTGAAAATGTCAAAATCAATGCATATTTTTCAACTGAAGTGGAGGTGAAAAATTAGCCCTCAAGAAATACTGAAAAAGAGGTAGCTGAACAATGGCCATAGGTATTCAGTGTCTATAGCAAGCAAAAGATCTATTTAGTAATGTCTGATATATAATTTGTTGCTAAATTTAAGCTCCTTTTTTATTTAGTTTCATACCTGGGTTTTGAACAATGATACATAATTAAAATAATCAAGCTATTGAAATATCTTTGACCTTTCAAATGTCCCATAACATGTTTTTTTATGTGCACAAAACTTATATTTCATGTAATAGTTATGTTATTTCAGTGTTGACCTCTTCTTATTTTGATTGATTATCTATTATTTTTTATCTCTTTTACTCTTTATCAGTTTGAAATTGCACATTCTATTTTAAATGTTCAATTTCTTAGTTAAAAACTTTATATGTACATTTTACTAACCAAATTTCTTAAAATTAGATCTGCATTCTCCTTCTGAGCCATATAAAATATTATTAGGATTTCATGTCTTCTGAGCCACCTTTCTTCTAAAATGGCATTATGTCTGTATTTTAATTCCATCTTTATAACCCCCAAATATATAGCATCAAATATTTTTTAGTGTTAATACTTGTTTAGATTCACCACCATTTTTACTTATTTCTGATATTACAGTAAGATATATGCCTAATTCTGAATGCTATCACTTAAAAAATACAATAACCTCACTGAAAATCTGTTAATGTTAGGCTCTATGTTCTTGTTTTTGTTATAACATTTTTATTTTCCCTCAATTTTGTTTTATGGTTATTTGTGTATACAATTCTAGGCTGAGAATTATTTTCTTCTATCTTTCCTTCAAGGAAATGGTCTAATTTCAATGTTTTTCATTGAAAATTCTGTTCTCATTTAATTGCCATGTTTTTAGGAAATCTAAATGAACATTAGATTTTTAAAACTTTTCCATACATTTGATACTTCATAATTTTATCTTTGCTGACAAAGGTCCATATTATCAAAGCTATGGTTTTTCCAGTAGTCATGTACAGATTTGAGAGTTGGACCATAAAGAAGACTGAGCTTCAAAGAATTAATACTTCTGAACTGTGGTGTTGGAGAAGTCTCTTGAGAGTCCCTTGAGCTATAAAGAGACCAAATCAGTCAATTGTAAAGGAAATCAATCCTGACTATTCATTGGAAGGACTGATGCTAGAGCTGAAACTCCAATACTTTGGCCACCTTATGCGAAGAGTCGACTCATTAGAAAAGACACTGATGCTGGGATAGATTGAAGGTGGGAGGAGAAGGGGACAACAGAGGATGAGATCGTTGGATGGCATCACCTACTCAATGGACTTGAGTTTGAACAAACTCTGGGAGATGGCGAGGGACAAGCCTGGCATGCTACAGTCCATGGGTCACAAAGAGTCAAACACAACTGAGCGACTGAACAACAATTTTACCTGAATGTATTTGGATTTATTCAACAAATCTTTGTTGCTGTTATTTAGTTGCTCAGTTGTGTCTGACCCTTTTGAGACTCTATGAACTGTACCCCATCAGGCTTCTCTGTCAATGTGACTCCCCAGGCAAGAATAGTGGAATGGGTTACCATTTCCTTTTCCAGGGGATCTTCCCAATCCAGGGATCAAACTCATGTAACCTGCCTTGGCAGGCAGGTTCTTTATCACTGAGCAACGAGGGAAGGAAATGTTTCTTAAGTCATTAACTGTTCTAAGACTGTTGAATATATCAGTTTTGGAATCATGTTACCTCAATTTGGGGAATGACATCCTCCATCAGACATATCTCAACTGGTATTCCTTAACAATGACTCCTTTTTTCACACTCCATGGCTTCCTAGACCTTTTCTAAGATGACATGTTAGACAGTATTGATCTGCATACATGTCTCTCAAACTGTCTTTCATAATCTTCCATCATTGCCTTTCTGTGGTGATCATTGAATATGTCTTTTTGCTGATATATATATATACACACACCCACACATATATATAGTTGTGTCTTCTCTCAAGTTGAATCTAAAATACTGTTTTATTATATTGATTTTAGGCATTTCTTCTTTCTTAATACAATGACTTAGAGCTATAAATTTCAATCAGAAAATTGCTTTAAGTACTTCATGTAATTTTACTATAACTCTTTAATTTCATTCATCTCTAAATATTTTCAAATTTCCATTGTAATTTCCCATTGGATCCACTGGCATTTAAGAATAGGTTGTTTAATTTTCATACAGTTGTAAGTTTCCTCCTAATAATCATTTATAATTTTATAGAGGGTAGAGAATATGTTTTGTATTATTTCAATTCTTTTTTATTTTTATTGAGGCTATTTTCAGGGCTCCACATATGGTTTATCATGGAGAATGTTCCTGGTGCACTTGAGAAATGTGTACTGTGCTTTGCTGAGTGGAGTGTTCTATATGTGTGTTCAGTTAACGTGGTCTATACTGCTGTTGTAGCTTTCCATTACCTTGTCGATCTGCCTAGTTTTTCCATTCTTATTGAAAGAGGAATATTAAAATCTCAAACTATAATTTTGAATAACCTATTTTCCTTTGGTTTTGTCAGTTTTATCCTAATGCAGTTTGGAACTTTGTTGAATAGTGCGTATATATTTAATTTTTACAATATATTCCTGTTCAATTTACTCAACATTATATACTCTCCCTCTTATCTCTAGTAACATACTGTGTTTTAAAGTTTTACTTTTATAATACTAATAAAGCCACTTCAGCTCTTATTATTGCTCTTCACATAGTGTATCTTTTTCTAGTATTTTTCTTTCAATATGCCTTTATGTGAATCTAAATTTTCTCCCTTGTAAACAGCATAGTTGGATGTTGATTTTCTTTATCAAATTTCACAGTCTTTGACTTTCAGTTGTTTTATGCAACAATTCACATTTAATGCTATTATCGATATGGCTGGATATATACATATATTCCATTTTTCTTTTCTTTTTGTTTCTACATGACTCCTGTTTCTGTACTTCTGTTCTTTTTAAACTGTGTTCCTTTTTTTAAATAAATATATTCTAGTGCAATATTTTGACTTCTTAAGTGATATTTAATTACATTGTTTAGTTATTTTTGTGGTTGTTCTATGGATTAAAAGTGGCTAATAAAACCACCAAAATCTGCTTCACATTTGTACTGACTTGAATGCAGTGAAAGATAGAATTTTTTTTCATATACCTCCACTTTTTCCTCCATCTGTGTCTGCTATTACTCTCATAAGTATTAGATTTATATATAACCTACACTTGGAAAAGACCTTGATGCTGGGAAAGATTGAAGGCAGGAGGAGAAGAGTAGGACAGAGGATGAGATAGTTGGATGGCTTCACTGACTCAATGGACATGAGATTGAGCAAGCTCCAGAGTTGGTGATGGACAGGGACGCCTGGCATGCTACAGCCCATGGAGTCGCAAGAGTTGGACATGACTGAGCAATTGAACTGATAACCTACCAACATATTGTTAAAATTACCATTTCATATAATCTTATGGCTTTTTAAAGAGAGAAGAGAGAGTGAGAAGCTTACCTGGTAGTTCAGCAGGTAAAGGACCAGCCTGACATTCAGGAGACCCACTACCCACTCTTGTATTCTTGGGCTTACCTGGTGGCTCAGATAATAAAAAATCTGTCTGCAATGTGAGAAACCGAGGTTCAGTCCCTGAGTTGAGAAGATCCCCTGGAGGAGGGTATGGCAATCCACTCCAGTATTCTTGCTTTGAGAATCCCCATGGACAGAGGAGCCTGGTGGGCTATAGTCCATGGGATCACAAAGAGTAGGGCATGACTGAGCAACTGAGCACTTAGAAAGAGAGAGAGAGAGTTTAAAGTTCTTTATATTTACCTCTTTCACTTTCATCAAGAGGCTTTTGAGTTCCTCTTCACCTTCTGCCATAAGGGTGGTGTCATCTGCATATCTGAGCTTATTGATATTTCTCCTGGCAATCTTGATTCCAGCTTGTGCTTCTTCCTGCCCAGCGTTCCTCGTGATGTACTCTGCATAGAAGTTAAATAAGAACCTTGACGTACTCCTTTTCCTGTTTGGACCCAATCAAGTTGTTCCATGTCCAGTTCTAACTGTTGCTTCCTGACCTGCATACAGGTTTCTCAAGAGGCAGGTCAGGTGGTCTGGTATTCCCATCTCTTTCAGAATTTTCCACAGTTTATTGTGATCCACACAGTCAAAGGTTTTGGCATAGTCAATGAAGCAGAAATATATTAACCTTCTTCTAATTCACTTATGTTTATCTTCACTCTTTATGTGAACTCCAGTTATTGTTGAAAAAATCATTTTTCAATGAAGTTTTCTTTCTTTTTTGGTAATAATTGAATTTATTTTTATTTTTGGTAAATATAATTTTATAAAACTAAAAATAGTTTGTTTTTAATACCCTAAACACAGTTTTATAATAATAGACTACAAATGTTTGGAAGAGTAAATGGCAAAATTGTAGCCATTAAGACATTTTTAGCAACACAGTTTTCTTGGGGGGATAGGGGCTATTTACAGAAAACACTGAAATTATCTACAGTATTTTTCAGTAAATTCTGTCCTCATAGTTTCCATGGAGATATTTTCTAAATGAAGAAAGGTGTGAGTGGGCTGGGCTGGGTATAGTGTGACCAACTTAGGTCACAAAGAAACATACTGCTTTCCTAGTGGCAGAGCACCAATTTATTTCCAGAGTCAGTTTCTAGTAACAGCATCCTTGCTTGATATTGGCGATTTTGTTGTTTATTTAGTTGTTTATTTTTTCTAGTGACTGGTTGATCTCCACGAACTCTATTCCCCTACTTTATCCTTCCTTTGATGCCCCAGTTCAGAATGTTTTGTTTGTTTGTTTTCATCTTTTAAACTGGCTACTTAGAGTCACCACTGGGTTGGTATATAACTTTTGTTGGTCACAGATTGTACTTAAGCCACTTTAGTCAGTTAGATTTTTTTTTTTTTTTCTCTTTGACTCTTATTTGTGTGACTTAGAAGCTGCTACAGGGAGTTTGTATTTTTTGCTTCATATTCAGACAGTGACTGATTGCTTGGGGGTGGGGGTTGTTCTCTAATCACTCCTGAGAAGGTGAATCCTTGAACATGCACAGTCCTGCAGACTGACAGGGATGTGTGCAATTTTAGTTTTGTCTGAATTCCTAAGAGTTGCCCCTAAGTAAGAGAAGTTCATGCTTCAGCCAGTTTTCATTAGAGATTATGCTTAAGGTCCTTGTGCCTGCAAGGCTTCTTCCTTGCATTGATGGATCTGTGTTTCAGCTGGGAAATTATTTTGAACTAATTCATGTCCTACTCTGCTGTTCAGCAGGTCAACCCACCCCATACCATGTGGCATTTCCCAACCCCCAGGGGTCAGAGGCTCCTTTGATCCTAGGATTATTTCTCTTGGCTGACTGGGTTCTCTCTAATGAATTTCTGGCTGTTCTGTTCTTTCCCTTTTGGCACCGGTATCATGAAGCTACCAAGATCCTCATATCTGCTCTCCACCAAGCTCTTCATTCTTTTTGACAATATCTTTGGGTATAACCTTCTTCATGCTCTGTTTTAAAGTCTGCTTCGGCAATGCAGGGGATATCTTTGTACTGCTGACTTACCTCTCCCCTTGGAAAGAAACTCTGCATCAAAACAAAGGAGCTGGGGAACAGTTCACTTCTCCTGAGAGACACCTGTGCTCAATAAGCAGGCATTATTGGGGTGGGGCAGCGTGGACCCTCATCTCCCTATCTTGCCCTTCTCAGTATTAAATCTCCTCCCTATAAGTGAGCTGGGGTAGGATCCCCCAGGTCTCCGGGATTCATAGCCTTTGCTGCTTGGGAATGAAGCTTCTCTACTAATACGGACAAAGTAGGACAGGGAGCCTCCATGTTTTAGCCCAGTCCACCCAGGGTAAATTCTCTGCAACAAGGGGCTGGAGTGGAGAGGTAGCATAGATGGAGTGAAGAAGTGCCAGCAGTCTGTCACTCCAAGGGTAAAACTCTAGTCTTAAACTGGAAACTAGGGGAAGAGAGTCCCTTTATTCTTGGCCATCCCCATACAGATGCTCTCCAATACAGCATCTGGAGGAGAGCTCGGGTAACATGGGGAACTGGTGAGGAAGCAGGTTGCAGCTGACTGGCTGTACTTACCAAGATTTAGGAGGTTCTCTTAAATGAATGTTTGTCCATATGTCATATGCCCTTACATCAATTTCCTGAAAGTTAAACCATTATATTACATATATAGTTTTTACAAATTAAATAGATGTTTTTTTTGCTGGGGAGAAGTTCTTCCAGGCTCCTCACTCCATCATTACAGAAAATGAAAGTGTTAGTTGCTCAGTTATGTCCAACTCTCTGAGACTCCATGGACTGTAGCCCAACAGGCTCCTCTGTCCATGGAATTCGCCAGGCAAGAATACTGGAGTGGAAAGTCATTCCCTTCTCCAGGGAATCTCTCAACCCTGGGATCAAACCCGGGTCTCCTGCAATGCAGACAGATTGTCTACCATCTGAGAAACCAGGGATCATTCCAGAAACCCTACCTCAATACCTGTCTTTTAATGTGAATGCTTCACCTTGGGGACCCCAGGTCCATGCAGGACAATATTTTTCTCTACAAGCCTATATGAATAATTTTAAATTCCGAAGCATCAAAACTAATATACTCACATTTTCTTGGAATCACATTTTTTTATTAGGCTCATGTTCTAGATTCCTTTTGAAATGACTTCTCAGAGGTCCTATCTTTATGTGGGACTCTCAGTATAAATTTGTCCCAAACTTGGTGTGAACTCAGTACCAGTTTCTCATGCTTATACAGCAACAAATATCATATTCTTTAATTTTCAGGAAATTGTTCTCTTCCAGATGAAGCATTAAACCTCAATATAATTTTCATCTCCAGTTTCCTCTTTTCTGTTACATTCTTGAAGTTCCAAATATTGATTTTAAAAGGATGCATATTGTAGTACACCTATTATTTTATGCTTCTTTGTGTGAGGATTTTCTAATTAACCAATGCTTTATTCAGATTATATAATTCTCCATTAATGAGCACAACAGAGCAGTTACATTGTTAAATATGTAGTGTGTGGTAAGTTAATATATGATTACATTATACTTGAAAATGTGAAGAATATACTTGATCAGTTATTCTCTTTTCAAACATGGTTCGTTTTTGATATTTTATTTTAACAACATAGTAAAAACTAATCTTTAATATTTACTTAATTCATAAATTTATTAGAATAATTATAATTCAATTTTATATTTTACAATGTATATGTCTATAATAGCATAGTGAAATATGCGATGTGAAATACTGATATCTGCCCCCGCCATATACACATATATTTGCTCTTCATTTCCTCTTGAATTTTGCTGAGAGTTTATTAAAAGGTAAGGTAATTTTAAACCAGAATTGTGTATGTACTTATACTTGGAGAAATTGAGATTTTTGCTCTTCTGAAATATGAGTGAAATAAACTTGGTTAAAGAAAATTAAAATCATATTTTTTTTAAACATGAAACTTACAAACCATAAAATGAACTTGTTTACACTGTTAGAATCTAGAAAGCGGAGAGTTATTAAATTATTCTGATGAACTTATGAATTAAGTAAATATTACAGACTTTTTAGATTTTACTCTTTTACTAAAGTATCCATATTCCAGGGCCATAGGCACTGTTTTATGGTACTCAGAGAAGGTCAGTTGGGCCCTGGTCACCCTCTGCTGTCTTCACTCTTGGTGTCTGTGATGTTCTGGAGTATGGACACTGGGAGGGGCTGAGGACAGTCTGTTCTTCAGGGGCTACAAGCTCACTGCTGGTGGCACTCAGCCACTCCTGCATGTGGCTTGGGCTCTCAATACCAGAGAATTAGCTGGGTCTTCAACCACAGTTATCACCCCCATGGAAAGCAAAGTAGGCACCTGTCCATTTTCAGTAGCTTCCAGACTGCAGTCTAGTGTGCAGGAGCACATGGATTCTCCCCCAGGTCCCACGGGAGAAAGAAACACAACAGGGGTGTAAGAGGCAGCTTCATGAAGTCCTTTCTCAGCCTCAGCCTAGAACTCCCTTACACACCATTCCACTCCAGCATGACTTCATGGGTGCACCCGCTATGTACTTGCCCAGTGTCCCAGCCTGCAAAGAGCCTCTCATTTAGATTAGAGCTCTGTTGTCACCATCTTGCAATCCTTAATGATTTTTGAAAAAGGAGACTTCCATTATTATTTTGAACTTGGCCTCACAAAATTTTGTAGCTGGTGTTGATTCTACGTGCAGTTGGGCTATATCATTGAAAGAAAGTCCTCAGGAAAGCCATCTTCTTCTAGAGATCAGACAAAAAATAAGGACTACCCTGGTGTTCTTGTTTCCCTACATTTCTTCCTGGTACTTTGCACCATTCCTGTGGAAAATGGCCCAATCTGGTTTGAAATTTTATCTTCAGCCTTTTTTGTTCCCCTCCGTAAATGCTTTCAAGTCTCTCAATTCTTGAAATGATTTGTTTAATCTCTGGCACTGGGGAACTGCTCTTATAATTTGGTGGCATTTACAGCTTTTGATTAAAATCGTCCTGCTTGCACCCCTGCCCCAATGCCTACCCTCCAGACTTCCACACAAATGTGTACAAATGTGTGCATACACACAGTCAGCGAAATCCACTGACTCATAAAACAACTTAAAAAAGCACTCAAAAATGCTAGCTTTATCACTATTAAGTTCCCCTTTTTAAAAATTGAAATAATATGCCTGCTTTTGATCTACAGTAAATGCCTGCAGAATTGTTAAACTAAGAATGTGCATTTAAAAGAATCAACAATTCAAGCTCTTGGGATTTGATCAGTGTGTAAAGCCTCCTTCTATAGTTATTTCTCCACTGAGCTCCAGTAGCATACTGGGCACCTACCGACCTGGGGAATTCCTCATTCAGTATCCTATCATTTTGCCCTTTGTTACTGTTCACGGGGTTCTCAAGGCAAGTATACTGAAGTGGTTTGCCATTCCCTTCTCCAGGGGACCACATTCGGCTGTGGTCCATGTGATTAGATCAGCTAGTTTCCTGTGATTATGATTTCAGTTTGTCTGCCCTCTGGTGCCCCCTAGCAATACCTACCGTCTTATTTCGGTTTCTCTTACCTTGGTCGTGGAAAATCTCTTCACAGCCGCTCCAGCAAAGTGCAGCTGCTGTACCTTACCTTGGACGAGGGGTATCTCCTCAAGGCCCCCCCTCCTGACCTTGAACGCAGAGTAGCTCCTCTCGGCCCTCCTGCGCCCGCGCAGCCACCGCCTGTTGGACGTGGGGTAGCTCCTCTCGGCCGCCGGCCCTGGCCTCAGGCGTGGGGTAGCTCCTCACGGCCGCACCTCCCTGCCTGGCTCGTTGTGCCGGGGCCGGCGTCTCTCGCGTCGCGTCTGCGCCGCCGGGGCCGGCGTCTCTCGCGTCGCGTCTGCGCCGCCGGGGCCGGCGTCTCTCGCGTCGCGTCTGCGCCGCCGGGGCCGGCGTCTCTCGCGTCGCGTCTGCGCCGCCGGGGCCGGCGTCTCTCGCGTCGCGTCTGCGCCGCCGGGGCCGGCGTCTCTCGCGTCGCGTCAGCAGATTTGGAAAACTCAGCAGTGGCCACAGGACTGGAAGAGGTCAGTCTTCATTCCAATCCCAAAGAAAGGCAATGCCAAAGAATGCTCAAACTACCGCACAATTGCACTCATCTCACACGCTAGTAAAGTCATGCTCAAAATTCTCCAAGCCAGGCTTCAGCAGTATGTAAACCGTGAACTCCCAGATGTTCAAGCAGGTTTTAGAAAAGGCAGAGGCACCAGAGATCAAATTGCCAACATCCGCTGGATCATGGAGAAAGCAAGAGAGTTTCAGAAAAACATCTATTTCTGCTTCATTGACTATGCCAAAGCCTTTGACTGTGTGGATCACAATAAACTGTGGAACATTCTGAAAGAGATGGGAATCCCAGACCACCTGACCTGCCTCTTGAGAAACCTGTATGCAGGTCAGGAAGCAACAGTTAGAACCGGTCATGGAACAACAGACTGGTTCCAAATAGGAAAAGGAGTGCGTCAAGGTTGTATATTGTCACCTTGCTTATTTAACTTATATGCAGAGTACATCATGAGGAACGCTAGGCTGGAAGAAGCACAAGCTGGAATCAAGATTGCTGGGAGAAATATCAATAACCTCAGATATGCAGATGACACTACCCTTATGGCAGAAAGTGAAGAGGAACTCAAAAGCCTCTTGATGAAAGTGAAAGAGGAGAGTGAAAAGGTTGGCTTGAAGCTCAACATTCAGAAAACAAAGATCATGGCATCTGGTCCCATCACTTCATGGGAAATAGATGGAAAAACAGTGGAAACAGTGTCAGACTTTGTTTTTTTGGGCTCCAAAATCACTGCAGATGCTGATTGCAGCCATGAAATTAAAAGACGCTTGCTCCTTGGAAGGAAAGTTATGACCAACCTTGATAGTATATTCAAAAGCAGAGACATTACTTTGCCGACCAAGGTCCGTCTAGTCAAGGCAATGGTTTTTCCCGTGGTCATGTATGGATGTGAGAGTTGGACTGTGAAGAAAGCTGATCGCCGAAGAATCGATGCTTTTGAACTGTGGTGTTGGAGAAGACTCTTGAGAGTCCCTTATACTGCAAGGAGATCCAACCAGTCCATTCTAAAGGAGATCAATCCTGGATGTTCATTGGAGGGACTGATGCTAAAGCTGAAACTCCAATACTTTGGCCACCTCATGAGACGAGTTGACTCACTGGAAAAGACTCTGATGCTGGGAAAGGTTGGGGGCGGGAGGAGAAGGGGACGACGGAGAATGAGATGGCTGGATGGCATCACCGATTCTGTGGACATGAGTTTGAGTGTACTCCGGGAGTTGGTGATGGACAGGGAGGCCTGGCGTGCTGTGATTCATGGGGTCGCGGAGAGTCGGACACGACTGAGCGACTGAACTGAACTGAACTGAAAGCCTCCTACTTGTTTCTCTCCTCGGGGGAGAAATCTTAATCACCTTAAAATGCTAGAATGTCACTGATCTTTTATATTAAAATTTGCCACATCTTTCTAAAGAAGGGAACTATCCCAGTGATCTGGCAAGATTTTCCCTTTTTGTCAGAACCCGTACTGCTTTGAAGATGAGACATCAGGGAGACTGTGCTGAAGAAATTTCTCCAAGCCTGCTCCCCCAATCTTACAAAGGCCACTCTCTATTGTACACCATGCTTGGGGAAATCTCCTTTTTATCAGTAGTTGTTTTAATTTTCTATTGCTTCTATAAGAAAGTAATACAAAATGTGTCGCTTAAAACAACACAAAAGTGTTACCTTACAGATCCGCAGGTCAGACATCCAAAATGTGTCTTGTTTGGTTAAAACCAAGGAGTCCTCAGACCAGCATGCATTTTTAGAGTTTCTAGGAGACGCGACGCGAGAGACGCCGGCCCCGGCGGCGCAGACGCGACGCGAGAGACGCCGGCCCCGGCGGCGCAGACGCGACGCGAGAGACGCCGGCCCCGGCGGCGCAGACGCGACGCGAGAGACGCCGGCCCCGGCGGCGCAGACGCGACGCGAGAGACGCCGGCCCCGGCGGCGCAGACGCGACGCGAGAGACGCCGGCCCCGGCGGCGCAGACGCGACGCGAGAGACGCCGGCCCCGGCGGCGCAGACGCGACGCGAGAGACGCCGGCCCGGGCGCAACGAACCACGCAAAGAGGTGCGGCCGTGAGGAGCTACCCCACGCCTGAGGCCAGGGCCGGCGGCCGAGAGGAGCTACCCCACGTCCAACAGGCGGTGGCTGCGCGGGCGCAGGAGGGCCGAGAGGAGCTACTCCGCGTTCAAGGTCAGGAGGGGCGGCCTTGAGGAGATACCCCTCGTCCAAGGTAAGGTACAGCGGCTGCACTTTGCTGGAGCGGCTGTGAAGAGATTTTCCACGACCAAGGTAAGAGAAACC
This sequence comes from Moschus berezovskii, assembly GCF_049115385.1. Lineage (NCBI taxonomy): Eukaryota > Metazoa > Chordata > Mammalia > Artiodactyla > Moschidae > Moschus > Moschus berezovskii. Next base: position 24,619,033 of record NC_142477.1, on the reverse strand, counting down.
CAAATAAGACGGTAGGTATTGCTAGGGGGCACCAGAGGGCAGACAAACTGAAATCATAATCACAGGAAACTAGCTGATCTAATCACATGGACCACAGCCGAATGTGGTCCCCTGGAGAAGGGAATGGCAAACCACTTCAGTATACTTGCCTTGAGAACCCCATGAACAGTAACAAAGGGCAAAATGATAGGATAATGAATGAGGAATTCCCCAGGTCAGTAGGTGCCCAGTATGCTACTGGAGCTCAGTGGAGAAATAACTATAGAAGGAATAAAGGGATGGAGCAAAAGCAAAACCAATACCCAGTTGTGGATGTGACCAATGATAGAAACAAGGTCCGGTGCTGTAAAGAGCAATATTGCATGGGAACCTGGAATGTTAGGTCCATGAATCAAGGCAAATTGGAAGTGGTCAAACAGGAGATGGCAAGAGTGAACGTCGACATTCTAGGAATCAGTGAATTAAAATGGACTGGAATGGGTGAATTTAACTCGGATGACCATTATATCTACTACTGTGGGCAGGAATCCCTTAGAAGAAATGGAGTAGCCATCATGGTCAACAAAAGAGTCCGAAATGCAGTACTTGGATGCAATCTTAAAAATGACAGGATGATTTCTGTTCGTTTCCAAGGCAAACCATTCAATATTACAGTAATCCAGGCCTATGCCCCAACCAGTAATGCTGAAGAAGCCGAAGTTAATCAGTTCTATGAAGACCTACAAGACCTTTTAGAACTAACACCCAAAAAAGATGTCCTTTTCATTCTGGGGGACTGGAATGCAAAAGTAGGAAGTCAAGAAATACCTGGAGTAACTGGCAAATTTGGCCTTGGAACACGGAATGAAGCAGGGCAAAGGCTAATAGAGTTTTGTCAAGAGAATGCACTGGTCATAGCAAACACCCTCTTCCAACAACACAAGAGAAGACTCTACACATGGACATCACCAGATGGTCAACACCGAAATCAGATTGATTATATTCTTTGCAACCAAAGATGGAGAAGCTGTATACAGTTAGCGAAAACAAGACCAGGAGCTGACTGTGGCTCAGATCATGAACTCCTTATTGCCAAGTTCAGACTTAAATTGAAGAAAGTAGGGAAAACCACTAGACCATTCAGATATGACCTCAATCAAATCCCTTATGATTATGCAGTGGAAGTGAGAAATAGATTTAAGGGACTAGATCTGATTGATAGAGTGCCTGATGAACTCTGGACGGAGGTTCGTGACATTGTACAGGAGACAGGGGCCAAGACCATCCCCATGGAAAAGAAATGCAAAAGAGCGAAATGGCTGTCTGAGGAGGCCTTACAAATAGCTGTAAAAAGAAGAGAGGCGAAAAGCAAAGGAGAAAAGGAAAGATATAAGCATCTGAATGCAGAGTTCCAAAGAATAGCAAGGAGAGATAAGAAAGCCTTCCTCAGTGATCAATGCAAAGAAATAGAGGAAAACAACAGAATAGGAAAAACAAGAGACCTCTTCAAGAAAATTAGAGATTCCAAGGGAACTTTTCATGCAAAGATGGGCTCGATAAAGGACAGAAATGGTAGGGACCTAACAGAAGCAGAAGATATTAAGAAGAGGTGGCAGGAATACACAGAAGAACTGTACAAAAAAGATCTTCACGACCAAGATAGTCACGATAATGTGATCACTGACCTAGAGCCAGACATCTTGGAATGTGAAGTCAAGTGGGCCTTAGAAAGCATCACTAGGAACAAAGCTAGTGGAGGTGATGGAATTCCAGTTGAGCTATTTCAAGTCTTGAAAGATGATGCTGTGAAAGTGCTGCACTCAATATGCCAGCAGATTTGGAAAACTCAGCAGTGGCCACAGGACTGGAAGAGGTCAGTCTTCATTCCAATCCCAAAGAAAGGGAATGCCAAAGAATGCTCAAACTACCGCACAATTGCACTCATCTCACACGCTAGTAAAGTCATGCTCAAAATTCTCCAAGCCAGGCTTCAGCAGTATGTAAACCGTGAACTCCCAGATGTTCAAGCAGGTTTTAGAAAAGGCAGAGGCACCAGAGATCAAATTGCCAACATCCGCTGGATCATGGAGAAAGCAAGAGAGTTTCAGAAAAACATCTATTTCTGCTTCATTGACTATGCCAAAGCCTTTGACTGTGTGGATCACAATAAACTGTGGAACATTCTGAAAGAGATGGGAATCCCAGACCACCTGACCTGCCTCTTGAGAAACCTGTATGCAGGTCAGGAAGCAACAGTTAGAACCAGTCATGGAACAACAGACTGGTTCCAAATAGGAAAAGGTGTACGTCAAGGTTGTATATTGTCACCTTGCTTATTTAACTTATATGCAGAGTACATCATGAGGAACGCTGGGCTGGAAGAAGCACAAGCTGGAATCAAGATTGCTGGGAGAAATATCAATAACCTCAGATATGCAGATGACACTACCCTTATGGCAGAAAGTGAAGAGGAACTCAAAAGCCTCTTGGTGAAAGTGAAAGAGGAGAGTGAAAAGGTTGGCTTGAAGCTCAACATTCAGAAAACAAAGATCATGGCATCTGGTCCCATCACTTCATGGGAAATAGATGGAAAAACAGTGGAAACAGTGTCAGACTTTGTTTTTTTGGGCTCCAAAATCACTGCAGATGCTGATTGCAGCCATGAAATTAAAAGACGCTTGCTCCTTGGAAGGAAAGTTATGACCAACCTTGATAGTATATTAAAAAGCAGAGACATTACTTTGCCGACCAAGGTCCGTCTAGTCAAGGCAATGGTTTTTCCCATGGTCATGTATGGATGTGAGAGTTGGACTGTGAAGAAAGCTGACCGCCGAAGAATCGATGCTTTTGAACTGTGGTGTTGGAGAAGACTCTTGAGAGTCCCTTATACTGCAAGGAGATCCAACCAGTCCATTCTAAAGGAGATCAATCCTGGATGTTCATTGGAGGGACTGATGCTAAAGCTGAAACTCCAATACTTTGGCCACCTCATGAGACGAGTTGACTCACTGGAAAAGACTCTGATGCTGGGAAAGGTTGGGGGCGGGAGGAGAAGGGGACGACGGAGAATGAGATGGCTGGATGGCATCACCGATTCTGTGGACATGAGTTTGAGTGAACTCCGGGAGTTGGTGATGGACAGGGAGGCCTGGCGTGCTGTGATTCATGGGGTCGCGGAGAGTCGGACACGACTGAGCGACTGAACTGAACTGAGGAGAGAATCCATTTTCTTGATTTTGCAGCTTCTAGAGACTGCCTGTAATTTATGGATTGTACTACCCTTCCATCTTGAGAGACAGCAATGACTGGTCAAGTGTCTCTCTTGTCATTATTTTGGTATCGATTCTCCCACTTCTTCCATGTTTTGAAGACTCTAATGATCACATTGTACTCAACAAGATTATCCAAGATAACTCCCTATTTTAAGGCCAGTTAGTTTACAACCTCAATTTCACCTTCAACTTTAATCCTATCATGCCATGTAACTTACATATTCATGGGTTTTAGGCTTTAATAGGTGTAATCCTTTGAGAAGGACAAAACTTTGTCTACCATTCCGTTCCGTCGCTCAGTCGTGTCCGACTCTTTGCGACCCCGTGGACTGTAGCCTACCAGGCTTCTCCGTCCATGGGAGTCTCCAGGCAAGAATACTGGAGTGGGTTACCTTTTCCTTCTCCAGGGGATCTTCCCGACCGAGGGATCGAACCCGGGTCTCCCGCATTGGAGGCAGACGCTTTAACCTCTGAGCCACCAGGGAAGCCCTTGTCTACCATAGTGGTATATTTTTTCACATAATTTCCTGAACATAAACATTAGAATTGAATTAAAATCAGGGAATAGATTAGTCCCCTTTTATAACACTTCAACGGAGTGTCCTATAAAAAATCAGACCCTTTATAGTAAAGTGTAGGTAGTTAAGTAGTACAACATATCAACTTTAAGCATTTGCATCATCACTCATGTATGCTTCATAACTGTAGTATCCAGGAATTCAAATAATTCTAAAATTCACTAATGTTTTCAGAATAATATTCCAGAATCAATATTTTATGCTGGAGAACATCAATTTTAGTTGATGATATTTTGCTTTAATTATAGTTGTCTATTTGTAAATTAACTTTTTCAGAGTGGAAAGCAAAATGAAAACATTAGAAAAGAAAATATAAAAAAAAGGTCATAAAGTTAACATTGAATACATTTAGATGTGAAAATGGTATAAGTCATCTACATCAATATAACATATTTTTTTCTCAAATACACATATATGCACACACATATCCTTAGGTTATGGGATTAGAAAGAAGAATGAATGATCATGTGGTTTCTACTTATTGTCTCAGGAAATCTCACTGAATCCCCCTATCTATCCAAATTTACTGAAGGCAATAATTCTGCAAATCTTTGAAACACTCCTAGGTAGAATTAATTAAAATCAAGAACTCCTTCCATATCTCCTTGATTATTTGTGTTCTAATAAGTTCTGATAAATGCTTTAGTCAGGCTTTTGAGATAACTATTGTATGGTTGTTATATGTTGGGCTTGTGTGTGTGTGATTAAGATAGGCATGTTCAGAATTTGAAAATTTCATATCATCTTATATATTAATATTGTCATGTCTTGTAGAAAGGAATAAATACAAGATTCAGTTCAGTTCAGTTCAGTCTCTCAGTCATGTCCGACTCTTTGTGACCCCATGAATCACAGCACGCCAGGCCTCCCTGTCCATCACCAACTCCCAGAGTTCACTCAAACTCATGTCCATTGAGCTGGTGATGCCATCCAGCCATCTCATTCTCTGTCATCCCCTTCTCCTCCCACCCCCAATCCTTCCCAGCATCAGAGCCTTTTCCAGTGAGTCAACTCGTCGCATGAGGTGGCCAAAGTATTGGAGTTTTAGTTTTAGCATCAGTCCTTCCAATGAACACCCAGGATTGGTCTCCTCTAGAATGGACTGGTTGGATCTCCTTGCAGTCCAAGGGACTCTCAAGAGTCTTCTCCAGCACCACAGTTCAAAAGCATCAATTTCAAAATTTTACCTACTTTTTTAAAACAAACATATTTGCTCCTGTAAAGATTTGCATAGGTAGAACAAAGAAGATAATAATGAACCTAAAGTATATTTTTCATATATATATATATATGCATATGTGTATGTCATGATAAATACTATTATTAACTCCTATATTCGTCAACCAAGGTCCGTCTAGTCAAGGCTATGGTTTTTCCCGTGGTAATATATGGATGTGAGAGTTGGACTGTGAAGAAAGCTGATCGCCAAAGAATTGATGCTTTTGAACTGTGGTGCTGGAGAAGACTCTTGAGAGTCCCTTGTACCGCAAGGAGATCCAACCTGTCCATTCTAAGGGAGATTGATCCTGGGTGTTCATTGGAAGGACTGATGCTAAAGCTGAAACTGCAATACTTTGGCCACCTCATGCGACGAGTTGACTCACTGGAAAAGACTCTGATGCTGGGAAGGGTTGGGGGCGGGAGGAGAAGGGGACGATGGAGAATGAGATGGCTGGATGGCATCACCGACTCTGTGGACATGAGTTTGAGTGAACTCCGGGATTTGGTGATGGACAGGGAGGCCTGGCGTGCTGTGATTCATGGGGTCGCGGAGAGTCGGACACGACTGTGCGACTGAACTGAACTGAACTGAATATTAGTCAAATTGCATAAGAAAAAATAAAAATCCAAATGGCATAGCACAATTGGCATTTATTTTTCACAAACTTAATGGTCTGCTGAGGTAACTCTTCTTCTACCTCTGTTTAGGTAAGTGATTCTCTGCTTTATGCATCTTTTCCACATCCCATGAACTGGGACCACTCAGGTTCTTCATGCTTTTCTAAGAGCAATGAGAGAAGATGAAGTGGTCACAGTGAACTTCATAAGCACATTTCAAGACCCAATTTCATTTTTTTCTCTTTACTAAAATGGATAAAAAGTTTGACAGTGAAATTGGGTCATAGTAAATTCTTGGCTCCATTTGTTTATCCTTTTCTCTATGCATGTTCTTTGCCGTGGAACTTTGCAGTTCCTATATAGTCAAAACCAAAAAGTTCCAATGACAGAAACGTCTATTGATGACAACTACTGGTCAGATTTAGTATTCCTTAAAAATATTCATCTCGTTTTCAAAATAATTTTTGTGGTTAGGATAATATTAGCTATAGAAAGTTTGGCAATTTGGGTATGTCAAGTAATTTATTAATTGCTTTATATTCATTATGTAATTTAAACTCTTTAAAGATGTTAAGTTTTTCTATTCAGGTATAGATACTGAGACATATATTTCCATGCCCAGTAATATCCAGTTATTATATATTGTTGCTGAAATACGAATTTATGTCTTCACTGACAGCTAAATATTTACAATAATATTGAAAAAGATTTTGCTGAAAATATTTCCACAAACTATTATTTCTGCTTTGTGAGTTATATACTTTTTATTGTTTTATAGCTCTCTCAGGAGAAGGAAATGGCAACCCACTCCAATATTCTTGCCTAGAGAACCCCATGGACAGAGGAGCCTGGTGGGCTGCTGTCCATGTTGTCGCACAGAGTAAGATGCGACTGAAGTGCCTTAGCATGCATCCATGCATTGGAAAAGGAAATGGCAACCCACTCCAGTATTCTTGCCTGGAGAATCCCAGGGACAGAGGAGCCTGGTGGGCTGCCGTCCTTGGGGTCACACAACGTCGGACACGACTGAAGCGACTTAATAGCAGCGGGAGCAGGAGCATCTCTCTCTCTCTTTTATTTGTGTAGAGAAGAAGGGAAGGAAAAGTACAATATAAAGGAATATGTTGTGATAATTACCCTCCCAAATATAACTGGTAATCATCTCAATGAAAAATAAGTATAAAGTATTGCTTGAAAAATTGACTCTAGAAATGCGCAGGCAAGCCTTTTGTTTAATGTGAAAGCAACCTGATACATCTTCATGTGTAATACAATCATTCAGAAGATTTTTTTTAACGTCTTCTACATGAGTATAGTGAAAGAGAAAGTTACTTAGTCGTGTCTGACTCTTTGCTACCCAATAGACTATATCAATTCAGTTCAATCTCTCAGTCATGTCCAACTCTTTGAGACCCCCTGAACTGCAGCATGACAGGCCTGCACGTCCATCACCAACTCCCAGAGTATACCCAAACCTGTGTCCTTTGAGTCGGTGATGCCATACAACCATCTTATCCTCTGTCGTCCCCTTCTCTTCCTGTCCTCAATCTTTTCCAGCATCTGGGTCTTTTCAAATGAGTCAGCTCTTCGCAGCAGGTAGCCAAAGTATTAGAGTTTCAGCTTCAACATCAGTCCTTCCAATGAACACCCAGGACTGATCTCCTTTAGGATGGACTGGATGGATCTCCTTGCAGTCCAAGGGACTCTCAAGAGTCTTCTCCAACACCACAGTTCAAAAGCATTAATTCTTCGGTGCTCAGTTTTCTTTATAGTCCAACTCTCACATCCATACATGACCACTGGAAAAACCATAGCCTTGACTAGATGGACCTTTGTCAGCAAAGTAATGTCTCTGCTTGTTAATATGCTGTCTAGGTTGGTCATAACTCTCCTTCCAAGGAGTAAGCGGCTTTTAATTTTATGGCTGCAGTCACCATCTGCAGTGATTTCAGAGCCCCAAAAAATAAAGTCTGACACTGTTTCCACTGTTTCCCCATGTTTCCATTGTTTCTATTTGCCATGAAGTGATGGAACCAGAAGCCATGATCTTAGTTTTCTAAATGTTGAACTTTATGCCAACATTTTCACTCTCCTCTTTCACTTTCATCAAGTGGCTCTTTAGTTTCTTCATTTTCTGCCATAAGGGTAGTGTCATCTGCATATCTGAGATTATTGATATTTCTCCCAGCAATCTTGATCCAGCTTGGGTTTCTTCCAGCCCAGCGTTCCTCATGATGTACTCTGCATATAAGTTAAATAAGCAGTTGACAATATACAACCTTGACGTACTCCTTTTCCTATTTGGAATCAGTCTGTTCTTCCATGTCCAGTTCTAACTGTTGATTCCTGACCTGCATACAGATTTCTCAAAAGGCCGGTCAGGTGTTATGGTAGTCCCATCTATTTCAGAATTTTCCACAGTTTGTTGTGATCCACACAGTCAAAGGCTTTTGCATAGTCAATAAGGCAGAAATAAGTGTTTTTTTCTGGAGCTCTCTTGTTACTTAATGATCCAGCGAATGTTGGCAATTTGACCTCTGATGCCTCTGACTTTTCTAAAACAAGCTTGAATATCTGGAAGTTCACGGTTTACATATTGCTGAAGCCTGGCTTGGAAAATTTAGAGCATTACTGTACTAGCGTGTGAGATGAGTGCAATTGTGCAATAGTTTGGCAGTCTTTGCATTATTTGGCATTGCCTTTCTTTAGGATTGGAATGAGAACTGACCTTTTCCAGTCCTGTGGCCGCTGCTGAGTTTTCCAAATTTGCTGGCATATTGAGTGCAGCACTTTCACAGTGTCATCTTCCAGGATTTGAAATAGCCCATCTGGAATTCCATCACCTCCACTAGCTTTGTTCATAGTGATGCTTTCTAAGGCCCACTTGACTTCACATTCCAGGATGTCTGGCTCTAGGTGAGTGATCACACCATCGTGACTGTCTAAGTCATGAAGATCTTTTTTGCACAGTTCTTCTGTGTATTCTTATCACCTCTTCTTAGTATCTTTTGCTTCTGTTAGGTCCATACCATTTCTGTCCTATTTTGAGTCTATCTTTGCATGAAATATTCCCTTGGTATCTCTAATTTTCTTGAAGAGATCTCTAGTCTTTTACATTTTATTGGTTTCCTCTATTTCTTTGCACTGATCACTGAGGAAGGCTTTCTTATCTCTGCTTGCTGTTCTTTGGGACTCTGCATTCAAATGGGTATATCTTTCCTTTTCCCCTTTGCTTTTCACTTCCCTTCTTTTCACAGCTATTTGTAAGGCCTCCTCAGGCAGCCATTTTGCTTTTTTGGATTTCTTTTTCTTGGGGATGATCTTGATTCCTGTCTCCTGTACAATGTCACGAACCTCCATCCACAGTTCATCAGGCACTCTGTCTGATCTAGTCCCCTAAATCTATTTCTCACTCCCACTGCGTAGTCATAAGGGATTTAAGTAATGCCTGAATGGTGTAGTGGTTTTCTCCACTTTCTTAAATTTCAGTCTGAATTTGGCAATAAGGAGTTCATGATCTGAGCCACAGTCAGCGCCCGGTCTTGTTTTTGCTAACTATATAGAGCTTCTCCATCTTCGGCTGCAAAGAATATAATCAATCTGATTTCAGTGTTGACCATCTGGTGGTGTCCTTGCATAATCATGGCGGCTTCAACGGACGTCACTGGAGCATGGTGAAGAGGAACTACTACATAACGTCCAAGGTCAGAGGCGGCAGCTAAGAGGAGCTACCCCACGTCCAAGGTAAGGAGCAGCGGCTGCACTTTGCTGGAGTATTTGTGAAGAGATACCACACGTCCAAGGTAAGAGAAACCCAAGTAAGATGGTAGGCACTGAGAGAAGGCATGAGTGGGCAGACAGACAGAAATCACAATCACAGACAACTAGCCAATCTGATCACATGGACCACAGCCTTGTCTAACTCAGTGAAACTAAGCCATGCCATGTGGGGCCACCCAAAATGGACTGCTCACGGTAGAAAGGTCTGACAGAATGTTGTCCACTGGAGAAGGGAATGACCAACCACTTCAGTATTCTTGTTTTGAGAACCCCATGAAAAGCATAAAAAGGCAAAAAGATAGGACACTGAAAGATGAACTCCCCAGGTCAGTAGGTGCCTAATATGCTACTGGTGATCAGTGGAGAAATAACTCCAGAAAGAATGAAGGGATGCAGCCAAAGCAAAAACAACATCCAGTTGTGGGTGGGACTGTGATAGAAGCAAGGTTCGATGATGTAAAGAGAAATATTGCGTAGGAACCTGGAATGTTAGGTCCATGAATCAAGGCAAATTCAGTTCAGTTCAGTCACTCAGTCGTGTCCCACTCTTTGCGACCCCATGAATCACAGCACGCCAGGCTTCCCTGTCCATCACCAACCACCGGAGTTCACTCAAACTCACGTTCATCGAGTCGGTGATGCCATCCAGCCATCTCATTCTCTGTCGTCCCCTTCTCCTCCTGCCCCCAATCCCTCCCAGCATCAGAGTCTTTTCCAATGAGTCAAATCTTCACATGAGTTTGCCAAAGTACTGGAGTTTCAGCTTCAACATCAGTCCTTCCAATGAACACCCAGGACTGATCTCCTTTAGAATGGACTGGTTGAATCTCCTTACAGTCCAAGGAACTCTCAAGAGTCTTCTCCAACACCACAGTACAAAAGCATCAATTCTTTGGCGCTCAGTTTTCTTCACAGTCCAACTCTCACATCCATACATGACCACTGGAAAAACCATAGCCTTGACTAGATGGACCTTGGTTGGCAAAATAATGTCTCTGCTTTTTAATATGCTATCTAGGTTGGTCATAACTTTCCTTCCAAGGAGTAAGCATCTTTTAATTTCATAGCTGAAGTCACCATCTGCAGTGATTTTGGAGCTCAAGAAAATAAAGTCTGACACTGTGTCCACTGTTTCTCCATCTATTTCCCATGAAGTGATGGGACCAGATGCCATGATCTTCATTTTCTGAATGTTGAGCTTCAAGCCAACTTTTTCACTCTCCTCTTTCACTTTCATCAAGAGGCTTTTCAGGTTCCTCTTCACTTTCTGCCATAAGGGTGGTGTCATCTGCATATCTGAGGTTATTCATATTTCTCCTAGAAATTTTGATTTCAGCTTATGCTTCTTCCAGCCCAGTGTTTCTCATGATGTACTCTGCATATAAGTTAAATAAGCAGGGTGACAATATACAGCCTTGACGTACTCCTTTTCCTATTTGGAACCAGTCTGTTGTTCCATGTCCAGTTCTAACTGTTGCTTCCTGACCTGCATATAGGTTTCTCAAGAGGCAGGTCAGGTGGTCTGGTATTCCCATCTCTTTCAGAATTTTCCATAGTTTATTGTGATCTACACAGTCAAAGGCTTTGGCATAGTCCATAAAGCATAAATAGATGTGTTTCTGGAACTCTCTTGTTCTTTTCCATGATCCAGTGGATGTTGGCAATTTGATCTCTGGTGCCTCTGCCTTTTCTAAAACCAGTTTGAATGTCTGGAATTTCATGGTTCATGTACTGCTGAAGCAACGCAAATTGGAATTGGTCAAACAGGAGACGGCAAGAGTGAACATCGACATTCTAGGAATCAGTGAACTATGATGGACTGGAATGAGTGAATTTAACTCAGATGACCATTAGCTCTACTACTGTGGGCAGGAGTACCTTAAAAGAAATGGAGCAGCCATCATTGTCAACAAAAGAATCTGAAATGTAGTACTTGGATGCCATCTCAAAATGCACTATATAGTCCATGGAATTCTCCTGGCCAGAATACTGGAGTGGGTAGCCATTCCCTTCTCCAGGGGAACTCCCAACCCAGGGATCAAATCCGGGTCTCCTGTATTGCAGGCGAATTCTTTAACTGCTGAGACAGTAGGGAAACTGTGAAGTGAAAGTGAAAGTTTCCCTCAGTTATGTCCGAGTCTTTGTAACCCCATGGCCCATACAGTCCTTGGAAATCTCCAGGCCAGAATACTAGAGTGGGTAGCTGTCTCATTCTCCAGGGGATCTTCTCAACCCAAGGATCAAACCCAGGTCTCCCACATTGCAGGCAGATTATTAGCCACCTGAGCCATCAGGTAAGTCCAATAATACTGAAGTGGGTAGAGGATCTTCCCAACCCAGGAAGAGAACTGGGGTCTCCTGCCTTGCAGGTGGATTCTTTACTAGCTGAGCTACCAGGTATAGTTCATGGGTCAAATATATTTCAAGAAAAGCTATCCTTTTCCTTTTTTCTTGTATCTGTTTTTCCTTTTCCATATGAGTTATACTTTGAACATGAATTATAAAACAGTATTTTTATTAAAATAGGCCATATTTATTTATGGTGCAATATGTATCAGGCACTCTTCTAAGAGCATTGTATGTGAGGTTTTCTGTGCTTCACAGCAAATGTATGTGGTATAATGGCAAAAAAATTATGCCCATGGGAATGGAAATTAAATATTTTGAAGTTTTTCTAGAAACTTATGCTAGAAAGTGGCATAGCATTTTTACATGCAGAGAGTTGATTTCTACAGTTCAAGATATAAATTATTGTGCAATATAACCCCTCGAGAATATAAAACTTTGCTAAGATGACAGTATTCTCTACTTTATCATCTTTTGCTAGTTGCCAGAAAAAAGTCTGGATATTACACACATTCCTGATACTATTTTCTTTTTTTTACAGATAATTTAGTTTTTCTTGTTCAGTCACTCAGCTGTGTCTGATTCTTTGCAACCTTATGGACTGCACCATGCCAGGCTTCCCTGTCCTTCACTATCTCCTGGAGTTTGCTCAAACTCATGTCTATTGAGTAGATGATGACATCAAACCATCTCAGCCTCTGACACCCCTTTCTCCTCCTGCCCTCAATCTTTCCCAGAATCAGGATATCTTCCAGTGAGTCAGTTCTTTGCATCAGGTGGTGAAAGATTTGGAGTTTCAGCTTCATCATCAGTCCTTTCAATGAATATTCAAGTTTGATTTGCTTTAAGATTGACTGATCTCCTTGAAGTTCAAGAGACTCTCAAGAGTCTTCTCAAACACCACAGTTCAAAAGCATCAGTTCTTAAGTGCTCAGCCTTCTATAAGTCCAACCCTCACATACATACATGACTACTGGAAAAACCACAGCCTTGACTATATGGAAATTTGTCGGCAAAATAATGTATCTGCTTTCTAATATGCTGTCTAGATTTGTCATAACTTTTCTTCCAAGGAGCAAGCATCTTTTAATTTCATGGTTGAAATCACTATCTGCAGTGATTTTGGAGCCCAAGAAAATAAAGTCTGTCACTGTTTCCATTGTTTCAACATCCATTTGTCATGAAGTGATGGGACCAGATGTCATGATCTTACTTTTTTGAATGTTGGTTTTAAGCCAACTTTTCCATGCTCCTCTTTCACCATCATAATAAACCTCTTTAGTTCCTCTTCACTTTCTACCATTAGGGAGGTGTCATCTGCATATCTGAGACTATTGATATTTCTCCCAGGAATCTTGATTCCAGCCTTTGATTCATCCAGTCTGACTTTTGCATGATATACTGTGCATGGAAGTTAAATGAGCAAGATACAGCCTTGATGTACTCCTTCCCAATTTTGAACCAGTCAGTCCATTGTTCAATGCTTGGTTATAACTGTTGCTTTTTGATCTGCATACAGATTTCTCAGGAGGCAGGTAAGGTGGTCTGGTATTCCCATCTCTTTCAGAATCTTCCCACAGTATGTTGTGATCTACAGACTAAAGGCTTTACTGTAGTCAGTGAAGTAGAAGTAGATGTTTTTCTGGAATTCTCTCGCTTTGTCTATGATCCAGTGGATGTTAGCAATTCAATCTCTGATTCCTCTGCCTTTTCTAAATCCAATTGGTACATCTAGAAGTTCTCAGTTCAAGTACTGCTGAAGCCTAGCTTGAAGGATTTTGAACATTACGTTGCTAGCATGGGAAATGAGTGCACTTGTGAGGAAGTTCAAATATTCTTTGGTGTTGCCCTTCTTTGGGATTGGAAAGAAAATTGAACTTTTCCACTCCTGGCCACTGCTGAGTTTTCCAAATTTTGTTGTGTACTCAGTGCAGCATTTTGACAGAATCATCTTTTAAGATTTGAAATATCTCAGCTAGAATTCTATCACCTCCACTAGCTTTGTTTGCAGAAATGCTTCCTAAGGACCACATGATTTCACACTCCAGGATGTCTGGCTCTAGGTGAGTGACCACACCATTGTGGTTATCCAGGCCATTAAGACCTTTTAATACAATTATATCAAATATGTCAAACGTTTTAATTTGTAGAAATTCCTGACATATATTCAGTGAGCACTTGCAAGCTACTTAATTGGTAACAGCGGGTATTAAAAAGGCATTTCTGAAATACGATGAGATCTGTATTATTTCTAAAAGGTGCATTAAAGCCCTAGGTAGGAAATGAGTTCAGATGGTTACATACATTCATCCAGTGTTAATTGTTATTCTTGTTGAGATTTAAGACATGCTCAGCCACTATATATAACTCCCATCAAGTATGATATAGATTACCTCCCAGAAGCTGAGGGCAAGGCCAGATCTCTCTATGATAAAGGCAAGATTTTTTACTGCACACAAAGGGAAGACTGAAATCAATTCCACTTGTCATCATTGCCATACATTTTCCTTTCCCAAGGTGGAGAGTGACCTCATACTATGTACCTTATTAGACTACATATTTTGGGTGTTGTACTAAGTTACTTCAATTATATTTGACTCTTTGTGACCCCAGGGACTGTAGCCCACTAGGCTTCTCTCTCCATGGGATTCTCAGGCAAGAATACTGTAGTGGGTTACCATTTCCTACTCCATGGCATCTTCCCCACCCAGGGACCGAATCCATGTCTCTTATGTCTCCTGCATTAGCAGACAGGTTCTTTTCCACTAGCTTGCAGTAATGAAAATGATGGTCCTTTTTACATGTGATGAAAATATTTGAATTTTTGTAAGGATTAAAGCACCTCATTATTGTTATCTCTAATTTGTTTTTGTGGTAACCATAAGATTATCTTGATGAAATAGTAAGCTAGTGTATGTAATTTAATCTTACAAAAATGTGTTTCACCATTAAAGCAAAATATTAAAGTGGCTGCTTCTATAACTCACATTTTAATTTCTTTAAAATTAAGAATGTCAACATTTATTAAATCTGCAATAATATGCACATATATATGTATATATCTGTATGTATGCATAATATAAGATTTTCCCTGTGACTGAACAATAAAGAATTTACCTCCAAAGCAGGAAACACAGATTTGATCCCTGTGTTTTGAAGATCCCCTGGAGGAGGGCATGGCACAGTCCACTCCAGTATTCTTGCCTGGAGAATCCCATGGAGAGAAGACTCTGGAGGGATACAATACATAGAGTCCTATGAATACCTTCATAGAGTTGGACATGACTGAAGTAACTATACGTACATGCATGCATTTTATATATATATATATATATATACACACACATACATATATATAATGTATATATATATAGAACATTAGACTTTTAGCCAGATGGCCAATACTGAAATCAGATTGATTATATTCTTTGCAGCCAAAGATGGAGAAGCTCTATACAGCCAGCAAACACAAGACTGAGAGCTAACTGTGGCTCATTTCATGAACTCCTTATTGCAAAATTGAGACTTAAATTGAAGAAAATAGGGAAAACCAGTCAGGTATGACCGAAGTCAAATAGCTTACAATTATAAAAAGGAAGTGACAATCAGATTCAAGGGATTAGATGGGATAGATGGAGTGTCTGAAGAACTATGGACAGAAGTTTGTGACACTGTAAAGGAGGCAGTGATCAACACCATTCCCCAAGAAAAAAATAACGCCAAAAAAAAGGAAAATGCTTGTCTGAGGAGGCCTTACAAATAGCTGAGAAAAGAAGAGCAGCTAAAGGCAAGAAAAGGAAAGATATACCCATTTAAATGCAGAGTTCAAAAAAAAAAGAAAGAAAGAAAATAAAAATAAATAAAAGGAAGGAGAAAAAACAAACAAACAAAAAAAGGTTTATTTGAAGCAATACACCCACATATCCATACTGAAGGGTCAATAAAATAATCTCTTAAAATGAAAATAAAAAAATATCAAGGAGAGATAAGAAAGCCTTCCTCAGTGATCAGTGCAAAGAAACAGAGGAAAACAATAAAATGGGAAAGACTAGAGATCACTTCAAGAAAATTAGAGATACTAAGGGAACATTTCAAGCAAAGGTGGGCACAACAAAGGACAGAAATGGTATGGACCTAACAGAAGCAGAAGATACTAAGAAGAGGTGGCAAGAATACACAGAACTATACAAAAAATATCTTCGCGACCTAGATAACAAGGATGGTATCATCACTTACATAGAGCCAGATTTCCTGGAATGCAAAGTCAAGCGGGCCTGAGGAAGCACCATTATGACCAAAGTTATTGGAGGTGATGTAATTCTAGTTGAGCTATTTCAAATCCTGTAAGATGATGCTAAGAAAGTGCTGCACTCAGTGTGCCAGAAAATCTGGAAAACTCAGCAGTGGCCACAAGACTGGAAAAGGTCAGTTTTTATTCCAATCCCAAAGAAAGGTAATGCCAAAGAATGTTCAAACTATTGCACTCATCTCACATATTGGTAAAGTAATACTCATAATACTCCAAGCCAGGCTTAAACTTTACATGAACCATGAACTATCAGATGTTCAAGCTGGATTTAGAAAAGGCAGAGGAACCAGAGATCAAATTGCCACTATCCATTGCATCATCAAAAAAGCAAGAGAGTTGAAGAAAAACATCTATCTCTACTTTATTGACTATGACAATGACTTTGACTATGCAGAACACAGCAAACTGTGGAAAATTCTTAAAGAGATGGGAATACCAGACCACCTTACCTGCCTCCTGTGTAATCAGTATGAGATCAGGAAGCAAGAGTTAGAACTGGACATGGAACAGACTAGTTCCAAATTGGGAAATGAGTATGTCAAGGCTGTATATTGTCACCCTGTTTATTTAAACTATGTGCAGAGTACATCATGCAAAACGCTGGCCTGGAAAAAGCACAAGCTGGAATCAAGATTGCCCAGAGAATTATCAATAACCTCAGATATGCAGATGACACTATCTTTATGGCAGAAAGTGAAGAAGAACTAAAGAGCCTCTTGATGAAAGTGAAAGAAGAGAGTGAAAAAAGTTGTCTTAAAACTCAATTCAGAAAACTAAGATCATGGCATCTGGTCCCATCACTTCATGGCAAATAGATGAGGAAACAATGGAAACAGTGACAGACTTTATTCTTGGGGGCTCTAAAATCACTTCAGATGGTGACTGTAGCCATGAAAATAAAAGACGCTTGCTCCTTGGAAGAAAAGCGAAAGACCAAGTAGATAGCATATTAAGTAGCAGAGGCATTACTCTACCAACAATGGTTCGTCTAGTCACAGCTATGGTTTTTCCAGTAGTCATGTATGGATGTGAGAGTTGAACTATAAAGAAAGCTGAGCACCAAAGAATTGATGTTTTTGAACTGTGGGGTTGGAGAAGACTTTTGAGAGTCCATTGGCTTGCAAGGAGATCAAACCAGTCCATTCTAAGGAAAATCAGTCCTGAATATTCATTGGAAGGACTGATGCTGAAGCTGAAACTCCAATACTTTGGCCATCTGATGTGAAAAACTGACTCATTGGAAAAGATCCTGATGCTGGGAAAGATTGAAGGCGGGAGGAGAAGGAGACAACAAAGCTTGAGATGTTTGGATGGCATCGCCAAGTCGACCGACATGAGTTTGAGCAAGTTCCGGGTGTTGGTGAAGAGCAAGGAAGCCTGGCATGCTGCAGTCCATGGGGTCACAAAGAGTCAGAAATGACTGAGCAACCGAAATGAGACTTTTAGCAAATATGTAAGATCTTTATTTATTTAGTTATTGCATCTCAGTAGGCCAGTTAGGACCACGGAAATAAAGTCTGATTCTTTTTCCTCTGAAACTTTGCATTTTCAGAAGAAATCTGTTTTAAATGTCCAACCCTTTATCTTCTTGGCATGTTTCCTGTGATTATGTTGCTGTTCTACCAATTTTAAGGACATAGAATACATTTTTTTAATTGCTAAAAATTAAAATTATAAGCTTAAAAGTGTCATTATATTTTGTCTTTGTCAAATTCATGTGTACCTTCAAATTGATAAAACCCCAACTTTTTAGTTTTTTATATAATGTAAACATATCTTTTTTCCCCATCAATTTTATTCCTGAAATATTCATTTTTGAAAGAAAATTTTCAGGAAGTCAGATGTGTGAATTTGTGTCATGTGTGTGTGTGCAGGGGTGTGTCAGTGTATATATGTGTGTGTATTGATTATTTTCCCCAAAGGATAGGCTTATATCTCAATGAACTGCTTCAAAATCTGTGCTTGAAATATAGGGATGCTATTTTTGCAAACAGATATCTAGTTCTAAAACTCTGAAAAGTCCATGTGACTTGTTTTTAAACTCATATCAGTTTATAATACCTTTGATCATACTACACTGCTAAAGGTCAAAGCACTTTTACAGAAATATGGGTACTTTAATGTCAAGTCAGAAAGAGTCACTCCCCACATTAAAAAAGAGTTACTGACAGGTAAAACAACTCCCACATAGGCCTTGAAATGTTATTCTTATGATCATCCATCCTTTAATTAATAAGTTTATTTTTGAAGACTTCTATACAGAGATGGACTAATCCCTGGACAGCTGGTGAACTTTTTAGATCCCTTTTCACCTATCATCACACCTCAAAACACAGTTAAGTAAGTTTTGTGTTATTTTAAGCAGTCTTTGTGTTTAAGATAAAATAAGGACTCACTTAATTTTTGCTCTAAGTAATCTGTTTTGTAAAATACGGGAAGTTCTTCAATGAAGGTGATCGATGTCATAACTGATTTCACAAAACTGTCATAGGCCTGTTAATTATAAATGTGGATCTGCTCTACCTGTAAGCCCCATGAGGTTGCCACTCTGCATCACAAGGCAAAGCAGAGGAGGAGACAGACTCAGTAACTTCAGTCTCATGGGCTGTTCTTTCTTGCTCCAAGAGGTGAAGGATAGGGAGAGGGATGGACTAGCTGGCAAGTATGACAAAATTCCTCTCCCTGTAAGTCATTTTGAAACCCCAGGAGGTGAAACTCCACCATCTTCATCAGTAAAATGAGAGGGATAATAGTTGACTATAGAAGAATTAATAAGTATGTATGCATGCATGCATGCATGAACTGCTAAGTCAAGTCCTACTCTTTGCGACCCCATGGACTGTAGTCCACCAAGTTCCTCTGCCCATGGGATCTAGGCAAGAATACTGGATTGGGTTGCCATGCCTACCTTCAGGAATCTCCTCCCAACCCAGGGATCAAAACAGCCAGCATCTCTTGTATGTCCTGCATTGGCAAGCGGGTTCTTTATCCATTAATAATAAGTATAGTGATTAGTGTTAATCACTCACTTGTGCCCTATTTGCAACCTCATGGACTGACTATAGACTGACAAGCTCCTCTGTCAGTGGAATTTTCCAGGCAAGAATATTGGCGTCGGTAACCATTCCCGTCTCCATAGGATCTTTCTGAGCCAGTGATGAAACGCAAGTCTCCTGCACTGCAGGCAGATACTTTACCATCTGAGTCACTAAGGAAGCCCATTAATAAATATATCTCTCACTAAATATTGTACCTATAACCTCCACAGCTCCAGTCCGATCTCAAGAATGTAATCCTGTGCTCCATGCCCACGAATCTTTCCCATTTACTTCCCATATATTTATCAATGTTTATATTTGGTACCTTCCAAAAGTGCAGGTTCAGTTCAGTTCAGTTCAGTTCAGTCGCTCAGTCGTGACCTACTCCCTGCGACCCCATGAATCACAGCACGCCAGGCCTCCCTGTCCATCACCAACTCCCAGAGTTCACTCAAACTCATGTCCATCGAGTTGATGATGCCATCCAGCCATCTCATTCTCTGTCGTCCCCTTCTCATTCTCTGTCGTCCCCTTCTCCTCCTGCCCACAATCCCTCCCAGCATCAGACTCGTTTCCAGTGAGTCAACTCGTCGCATGAGGTGGCCAAAGTATTGGAGTTTCAGCTTTTTGTTGTTCTTTGAAAATAATTCGCAAACTATATTTGGAATTTAGGAAACCAAGAGATAAAAATTGAAATTTTTTTCTATATTCAAAGTAATCAATCATATTAATTTTAACACACTGACTTAGTCTTTTTTCAGGAGGTGAGACTTTTTTTTTCTATTTTACTGTGAGAAATTTGGGATACCAACCTTTGGAAGGTGGTGAAGCCTGATTTTGTCTACTACCTGCAGTTCAGTTCCATAAATACAATGTGCTGTCTGCACATTTCTAACCATTCCTGGACCAAAAATCATGGGCAGAGATGACATCTTTTTATATTTTTTAATATATTTTTGTACATTTTAAATGGTTTTTGCCTTTATAATAACATGAAATATTAAGCAGATAAAATTTAAATGTAGTTCTAAGAGAATTCTAAACATGATATTTTCCATATATTGCAATAAGTAAAATATATCTTTTTCTGAGAAAAGTAGGCAATGTTATTTGTGTGACTTTCTTGAGACCCATGACTAGCTCCCAATTTATTTATTTTTTATTGTCAACTTTTTATGCAAAAAAAGGATAGAATTATGAGGTGACTGATGCTAAAGCTGAAACTGCAATACTTTGGCCACCTCATGCGACGAGTTGACTCACTGGAAAAGACTCTGATGCTAGGAAATGTTGGGGGTGGGAGGAGAAGGGGACGACAGAGAATGAGGTGGCTGGATGGCATCACTGACTCTGTGGACATGAGTTTGAGTGAACTCCGGGAGTTGGTGATGGACAGGGAGGCCTGGCGTGCTGTGATTCATGGGGTCGCGGAGAGTCGGACACGACTGAGCGACTGAACTGAACTGAACTGATTGGTGGCTCAGAAGTTAAAGCCTCTACCTGCAATGCAGGAGACCCAGGTTCAATACCTGGGTCAGGAAGATCCTCTGGGGAAGGGAATGGCAATCGACTGCAGTATTCTTTCCTGGGAAATCTCATGGACAGGGGAGCCTGGTGGACTACAGTCCAGCATTGCAAAGAGTCGAATGAATACAACTAACTAACACACACATTGGATCTTAAAGGACTTCAAGCCTATACATGGAAATAGTCTAAGCTTGATTAAAAATGTTTTACTGTTAATTAAAGATACATTGGTAAAAAAAAGAAAAAAAACTTAAAAAATGTTATTTGGTGCATGCGAATAATGATATAAAGTCCTCTTACTTGCCTGGAAGGAATATTTTCTTCATATTGAGAGTAAATGCTTATCTAAAATATACCATGTTTAAGGGATATAGTGTGGAGGGAGGTGGGGGAGTTCAGGATGAAGGGGACACATGTATACCTGTGGCTGATACATACTGATGTATGGCAAAACCCATCATACTATTGTAAAGTTGCTGCTAAGTTGCTAAGTCGCTTCAGTCGTGTCCGACTCTGTGCGACCCCATAGACAGCAGCTCACCAGGCTCCGCCATCCCTGGGATTCTCCAGGCAAGAACACTGGAGTGGGTTGCCATTTCCTTCTCCTTCTGAAACTGCAATATTTTGGCCACCTCATGCAACAAGTTGACTCACTGGAAAAGACTCTGATGCTAGGAAAGGTTGGGGGCGGGAGGAGAAGGGGACGACCGAGAATGAGATGGCTGGATGGCATCACCGACTCTGTGGACATGAGTTTGAGTGAACTCTGGGAGTTGTTGATGGACAGGGAGGCCTGGCGTGCTGTGATTCATGGGGTCGCGGAGAGTCGGACATGACTGAGCGACTGAACTGAACTGAACTGATGCAATCTGTGTTATTGTGATGAATCTTGCATGAAAATTGTAATGGCAATAGACATGTAATCATCATCTATTCCAAATATTCAATTACTGCACTAGATGGAAGAGGTTTTGTTTCTCTAATCCAGAAATTATAAATAGATAAACTGTATCTATCAAGATTTAAATGAACCTGTATTCTGAATCAAAACCTATATAATTGATCAACATAACTATATACAATAAAATAAAAAAGTTATACCGGGCCTTCTGACATTAATCTCTAGTTTTGCTTTGGTTAAAGAACTGATGTCAATCAGAGTGCCTAAGGAAATGACATTGGTTTAATCAATATTTTTCTTCCTGGTATCCAGGTTTCTTATATTCTACAATGTCTTGTTTTCTTACAAATATTTTCCCCAGGATATTTTTATTAAATTTTAGTTTTTCTGTATGCACTTGTTCCAAGCACATACATCAGTATCTATTCCTTAGCTTCTCCTCTAGAATGGTCTCTGCAAGTATGTGAAATTTGAGCTCTCTCTCTTCCTCCTTATTGCTCTTTGTCTTTATTTGTCTTCTTTCTGATCACTACACCATATTACTTACTTTCTAGCATGGAAGAAATGCTTGTGTGAATAGAGAAGTGGTTTTGGAGGGTTTTAGATACTTTCTATAAAAAGAGTTACTCTTCCTACTGAATAAGCTGAAAAATGATCCCTGTATTATGCAAACCATTATCTTTCCATTGTAGCAGTATTTAATTGCAGTCAGTCTGTGGTAACACACAAGTAACAATATGTATTTAAGAAACTAATACTGTAGCCTTGAGTCAGAGAAGAATCTGCCTTGGGCTCTGGGCTAAAAGCTGTTGCTGCTGCTGCTGCTAAATTGCTTCAGTCGTGTGCAACCCCATAGATGGCAGCCCACCAGGCTCCGCCGTCCCTGGGATCCTCCAGGCAAGAACACTGGAGTGGGTCTGGGCTAATAGAGGGCTTCACTCTGACTCTTCCTTCCCATAGGACAACTAATTTATATGGTCAAGGGGATGGGGCTAGTGGGAGCTAAAGACATCCCTTTGCTCCCGCTTTTTAGATCATGCTGTGGTACTTTGAGCTTTGAGACTGCTTACAGGGTCCACGTTCCTCTCGCCCAGCTCTGTCATACAAGTTACATGTACAGTGTGGAAAACTAGAGATCATAGGGACTAACAAGAAGTTTTTTGTAGGAGATATGGTAGTAGACTGAGCTGAGATGGGTCGATGAACTCCTGCCTCAAAGGCACCTATGAGATAATGTCTAGGGGCCAACTCAACTCATGTCCCCAGAATCTCGTGTTGAATTCTGAGTATCCAGGAACTGTAGTTCAAGTCTGGCTTTTATTAAAAAGGTATATTTGTCAAAGTGGGGGACAAAGCATATTTTATTTCATAGTTTAACTTTATAACTTTTAAATATTGAAACATATCGTATGTGTCTTTATTATTCTTTCCTGGGCCTAAAGAAAGTTCAAGCCTTATTTAAATATTTTATTAGATATAAGAAAGCAATTGTGCATACTCCCAAATGCAAATGTAAACCTTAACCTAGTCTCTACTTTTAAAATATAATAGCATATTCCATTAAACATCCTATTACAGTGCAGCCCTGGTAGCATCCCTGGTGATTCAGTTACATTTGTCTATTCAACAGGGCTAATTTTTCCCTAGGGGAAAAAAAAAAAGGTGTTCTGTTGGCACAGCAAAGTTGTTTTTTTTTTTTCTCAAAACTATAAAAGTGTGGGATAGATATGTCTTACCCACATATTTTTAATCTAAGTCATATTAATAAGACAAAATTTTGGTCATAAGTAAACTTTAAAGTTTTAGTTGAATCTTAAAGTGGTCTTCCCTAGTAGCTCAGCTTGTAAAGAATCCACCTGCAATTCAGGAGACCCCAGTTCAATTCCCAAGTTGCGAAAATCTGCTGGAGAAAGAATAGGCTACGCACTCCAGTACTCTTGGGCTTTCCTGGTGGCTCAGCTGGTAAAGTATCTGCCTGCAATGTGGGAGACCTGGGTTCAATAGGTAGGAAGATTCCCTGGAGAAAGGAACAGCTACCCACTCCAGTATTCTGGCCTGGAGATGTCCATGGACTCTATGGTCCATGGGGTCACAAAGAGTTGGACGTGACTGAGCAAAACTTTCACTGCATTGCTTCCCTCATAGCTCAGATGGTAAAGGATCTGCTTGCAATGTGGGAGACCTGGATTCAATCCCTGGGTTGAGGTTGAGAAGATCCCCTGGAGAAGGGAGAGGCTACCCACTTCAGTATTATGGCCTGTAGAATTCCATGAACAGTATAGTCCATTGGGTCACAAAGAGTCAGATACGACTAAGTGATTTTCACTCAACTCTCTTTACTTACAGCAAGTTAATTGCTAATGTATGCGTCACACAAATGCACACACACACAATTATCTCAAATAGAAACTATAAGAAGTTGACTTGGATGCATTAAGAATTATAATCTATGATAACTTTATAATAACCCTTTGAATACTAATATTTGTGTAGGTGAACCCAGTTAAAAATATTTTTGTTTCCTCCGTCTTACTGGTTTGAACCTGTTGTTGGGTAAACAGGCTGGCAGTGTTTCGTACATGAACTTCTGTATACCTCTACCAAAGTATATTAATGTTGGCAGCTCAGACGGTCTTACACAGTATTTATCTAATCAGGGCCTTATTTATTTTGGTCATTATGTTAAAAGTCTGTGGTGAATTTTATGAAGGAATTGATGTCTGCTTAGGTTTGGGAAAGAAAAGCCTGTAGAAAAAGCTTAAGTGTGTCTCTGATACCTTCTTTTCCCCTGGCTATGGATCCATAAATGCTATAGTCATATATAATTTGGAACACCCAAGGTCCTTCCTTCAAACCTTCCACAAGAGACTGACTCATAATGAGACACATTAATGAAGCCCAGTTACCATCTGATAATACTGTCATTAACACTTATTATCACATAATTAGATTGGACATTGGCCATCTCAGAGCCAATTTAAAAGAAGAAAAAAAAAAACAAAACTCTTTTTCAAAGAACTATATCAAGATAAAACATTGTGAAGAGTGTCTGAATAATGATAAAGATTCAGAGAGAATGAGACATCTTATCACCTGGTCAATTAGCAATTCAAAATGGCAGTAATCAAACCAACCTCTTCCCCCAATCTTATATATGAGTTACTTGTTAAATCTTCCACCATCTCAAACTGGAGCAGTTATCTCAAGCAATGACATTTTTAGTGATGGCAGAAAAATCATAATAACTGTGGGTAATTGTTAGGAAGAATCAGCACAACTTTGAACTTTATAAGTCATGATATCTCTGTAGCTTGTGGGTATAACTGCAGTTTGAAATAGATAAGTGTCTCTCTTAGCATCTCCTTTTTTTTAAATGTGTGTAAGTTTACAAAGGTCAAATGCCAGTATGATCTAGAATAAGAGCTTTTGTGGCTGATTTTGAAAGGTTACTTTAGAGAAAATCTCATGAAGCAGCAGTACCCCAAAGTGTTGTGGGAAAAGTGGCTAAAATCTTATTACTTCCTAATAGAGTTTCAAACACATCTGAATTGCAGAGTGTTGAATGTGTGCATGAATCTGAGGATTCTGGTCTCTATTTACTAAATAAAAGTGAAAAGGCATCTCAAGGTCACATTTACACTTCTGAGGTCATGTTCATGTGATATCAAAATAATGTGTTATTTTCAGAATAAAGCCTGTAAGTTTTATGTGCTCAGATCTTAACAAAAAAAGAAAAACACTATAGCTGATTCCAATAGTTGAATAATCCTGCTTAAAACCACCAAATGACTTCTTACTACTTTTAGAATAAAGACAAAAGTCTTAACTATGGCTTTCTTCTCCTTCTCAGCCTTGTCCCATGCCACCAGCTCCCTCAGCCCATCAACTTCAGCCACATCTGACTTCTTACAATTCCTGTAGAGCACCCAGCTTCCTGTTGACTGGGAACCTTTATTCATGCAGTTTCATTTAGCTGGAATGCTGGCCTTTCCCTAACCCACTCTCCCACCAACACACCTCCTAGTTAACTATTATCCCTCAGATCCAGCTCATACTTCACTCTCTCAAGAGGCTTTCCTGACCATGTGGTCTAAGTGAGGTACCTCCTCCCCTCTCTCATGGCACCTTCAGAGTGTTCATCAAAGTTGTAAGCATATATGTTGATGATTTTTAAAAATTAATATCTGCTTTTGACATAAAGAAGGGACTTTTGGTTGTGAAGGGGAGGTGGGGTCGGGGAGTAATGAGTTGGGACTTTGGGATTAGTGGATACAAGCTATAGAATGAAAAAGCAACAAGTTCCTATTGTATAAGAGTAGTACAGGGAACTATATTCAGTATCCTGTGATAAAACAGAATAGAAAAGAAGAAGAATGCATATTATGTATGACTGAATCACTTTTTTGTACAGCAGAAATTCACACAATATTGAAAATCAACTAGAATAAAATAAATAAGAAAATCATTTCTACCATAAAAGAAAAATTTGAAACACCTATTTAATGATTTGCTGGAATAATAATTGTAATTCAAAAGCCTTGTAATAGTGAAGGAAAAGTCATAGGCCTCATTTCTCTTCTGACTGTTACACTGTCTTTTGATACTGAGAAAAATGACAGAAATATGTCTGTTCATTTCCAAGGCAAACCAATCAAAATCACAGTAATTCAAGTCTATGACCCAAACAGTAATACTGAAGAAGCTGAACAGTTCTATGAGGATCTACAAGACCTGCTAGAACTAACACCAAAAGGAAAAAAAAGAAAAAAAAAAAAAGATGTCCTTTTCATCATAGGGGACTGGAATGCAAAAGTCAAGAGATACCAGAAGTAACAGGAAAGTTTGGCCTTGGAGTACAAAATGAAGCATACAAAGACTTATAGAACTTTGCCAAGAGAACACACTGGTCATAGCAAACACTTTCTTCCAAAAACTCAAGAGAATACTCTACACTTGGACATCACCAGATGGTCGATACTGAAATGAGATTAATTATATTCTTTGCAGCCAAAGATGGAGAAGCTCTATACAGTCAGCAAAACCAGACAAGGAGCTGGCTGTGGCTCAGAACATGAACTTCTAATTGCAAATTCAGACTTCAATTGAAGAAAGTAGGGAAAACCTGTAGACTGTTCAGGTATAAATTAAATCAAATCTCTTACAATTATAGAGTGGAAGTGACAAATGGATTCAAGGGATTAAATCTGATAGAATGCTTCAAGAACTATGGATGGAGGTTCATAACATTGTACAGGAGGCAGTGATCAAAACCAACCTAAGAAAAATAAATGCAAAAAGGCAAAATGGGCATCTGAGGAATCCTTACAAATAGCTGAGAAAAAAAAAAAAAGAGAAGCTAAAGGAAAATGAGAAAAGGAAAAATATACCCATTTGAATGCAGGATTCCAAAGAACAGCAAGGAGAGCTAAGAAAGTCTTCCTCATCAATCAATGCAAAGAAACAGAGAAAAACAATAGAATGGGAAAGACTAGAGATCTCTTCAAGAAAATTAGAGAAAAGATATGTAAAGAAAAGATGGGCAAAATAAAGGACAGAAATAGTGTAGACCTAACTAAAGTGGAAGATATTAAGAAAAGATAGCAAGGATACACAGAAGAACTATACCAAAAATATCATCATGACCCAGATAACAATGATGGTGTGATCACTTGCCTAGAACCAGACATCAAGGAATGCAAAGTCAAGTGGGCATTAGGAAGCATCACTAGGAACAAAACTTGTGGAGGTGATGGAATTCCAGCTGAGCTTTTTCAAATCCTGAAAGATGATGCTGTGAAAGTGTTGCACTCAATATGCCAGCAAATTTGGAAAACTCAGCAGTGGCCACAGGACTGGAAAAGTCAGTTTTCATTCCAACCGCAAGGAAAGGCAGTGACAAAGAATGTTCAAACGATTGCACAGTTGCACTCATCTCAAAGTAATGGTCAAAGTAAAAGTCAAAATTCTCCAAACCAGGCTTTTAAGAAATTCCAGATGTTCAAATTGAATTCAGGAAAGGCACAGGAACCAGAGACAAATTGTCGACATATGTTGGATAATGGAAAAAACAAGAGTTCCAAAAAAATGTCTACTTCTTATTTATTGACTAGACCAAAGATTTTGTTTGAATCACAGCAAGCTATGAAAATTATACAAGATATGAGAATACCAGATCATCTTACCTGCCTCCAGAGAAATCTGTGTACAGGCGAAGAAGCAACAGTTAGAACTGGACATGGAATAATAGTCTGGTTCAAAATTGGGAAAAGAGTATGTCAAGGCTGTATATTGTCACCCTGTTTATTTAATTTGCATGCAAAGTACCACAGTACACATGCGAAATGCTGGGCTGGATGAATCACAAGCCAGAATCAAGATAGCTGTGAGAAATATCAGTAATATCAGATACACAGATGACTCCACCATTATGGCAGAAAGTGGAAAGGAACTAAAGAGCCTCTTGATGAAAGTGGAAGAGGAGAGAGAAAAAGCTGACTTAAAATTCCACTTTCAAAAAATGAAGATCGTGGCATCCAGTCCCGTCACTTCATGCACATCTGGGGAAAAAATGGAAACAATGAAAGACTTTATTTTCTTAGACTCCAAAATCACTGAAGAGAGTGACTGCAGTTCAGTGAGTTCAGTTCAGTTCAGTCAATCAGTCTTGTCCGAATCTTGCAACCACATGGACTGCAGCATGCCAGGCTTCCTTGTCCATCACCAGTTCCTGAAGCCTACTTAAACTCATGCCCATCTCCTTGGTGATGCCATCCAACCATCTCATCCTCTGTCATCAACTTCTCATCCTGCCTTCAATCTTTTCCAGCATCAGGGTCTTTTCAAATGAGTCAGTTCTGCACATCAGGTGGCCATAGTTTTGACGTTTCAGCTTCAACATCAGTCCTTCCAATGAATATTCAGGACTGATTTTCTTTAGGATGGACTGGTTGGATCCCCTTGCAGTATAAGGGACTCTCAAGAGTCATCTCCAACACCACAGTTCAAAAACATCAATTCTTTTGCACTCAGCTTTCTATATAATCCAACTCTCACATCCATACATGACCACTGGAAAAACCATAGCTTTGACTAAACAAGCCTTTGTTGGTAATGTCTCTACTTTTTAATATGTCGTCTAGGTTGGTCATAGCTTTTCTTCCAAGGAGCAAGCTTCTTCTAATTTCATGACCACAGTCACCATCTGCAGTGATTTTGGACCCCCCCAAAATAAACTGTCTCACTTCTTCTATAATTTCCTCATCTATTTGACATTAAGGGATGGGATGTGATGTCATGATCTTAGTTTTCTGAATGTTGAGCTTTAAGCCAACTTTTTGACTCTTCTCTTTCACTTTCATCAAGGGGCTCTTTAGTTCTTCTTTGCTTTCTGTCATGTGGTTGGTGTCATCTGTGTATCCAAGGTTATTGATATTTCTTCCTGCATTCTCAATCCCAGGTTGTGTTTCATCCAGCTGGGCATTCTGCATGATGTGCTCTGCATATCAGTTAAACTAGCAATATGACAATATACATCCTTGACGAACTCCTTTCCCGATTTGGAACCAGTGTGTTGTTCCATGTCCAGTTCTAACTGTTGCTTCTTAACTTGCACACAGATTTCTCAGGAGGCAGATCAAGTGGTCTGGTATGCCAATCTCTAAGAATTTTCCACAGTTTATTGTGATCCACACAGTCAAAGACTTTGGTGTAGTCAGTAAAGCAAAAGTAGATTTTTCTCTGGAACTGTCTTGGTTTTTGATGATCCAACGGATGTTAGCAATTTGACCTCTGGTCCCTCTGCCTTTTCTGAAACCAGCTTGAACATCTAAGAATTTCATGGTTCACGTACTGTTGAAGCCTGGCTTGGAAAATTTTGAGCATTACTTTGCTAGTGTGTGAGATGAGTGCAATTGTGCGGTAGTTTGAGCATTCTTTAGCATTGCCTTTCTTTGGGACAGGAATGAAAACTGACCTTTTCCAGTCCTATGGCCACTGCTGAGTTTTCCAAATTTTCTGGCCTGTTGAGTGCAGCACTTTCACATCATCATCTTATAGGTGTGAAATAGTCAACTGGAATTCCATCACCTCCGCTAGCTTTTTTCATAGTGATGCTTCCTAAGGCCCACTTGACTTCACATTCCTTGATGTCTGGCTCTAGGTGAGTGATCACACCATTGTTGTTATCTGGGTCATGAAGATCTTTTTTGTATAGTTCTTCTGTGTATTCTTGCCATTTCTTCTTAATATCTTCTGCTTCTGTAAGGTTCATACAATTTCTGTTGTTTTTTGTGCTCATCTTTGCATGAAATGTTCCCTTGGTACCTTTAATTTTCTTGAAAAAAATTCTAGTCTTTCCCATTCTGTTATTTGCCTCTATTTTTTTGCATTGATCACTGAGGAAGTCTTTCTTATCTCTCCTTGCTGTTCTTTGGATCTCTGGATTCAAATAGGTATATTTTTCCTTTTCTCCTTTCCTTTAGCTTCTCTTCTTTCCTCAGCTATTTGCAAGGCCTCCTCAGACAACCATTTTGCCTTTTTGCATTTCTTTTCTTGGGGATGGTCTTGATCACTGCCTCCTCTACACTGTCATGAACCTCCATCCATATATCTTCAGGCAATCTGTCCTTCAGAGCTAATCCCTTGAATCTATTTGTCACTTCCACTGTACAATCGTAAGGGATTTGATTTAGGTCATACCTGAATGGTCTGGTGGTTTTCCCTACTTTCTTCAATTGAAGTCTGAATTTGGCAATAAGGGGTTCATGTTCTGAGCCACAGTCACCTCTCAGTCTTGTTTTTGCTAACTTGTATAGAGCTTCTCCATCATTGGCTGTAAAGAATATAATCAATCTGATTTTGGAATTGACCACTTGGTGATGTCCATGTGTAGAGCCTTCTCTTTGTTTTTGGAAGAGGGTGTTTGCTATGACCTGCATATTCTATTGGCAAGCTCTGTTAGCCTTTGACCTGCTTCATTTTGTACGCCAAGGCCAAACTTGCCTGTTACTCCAGGTATGTTTAGACTTACTACTTTTACATTCCTGTCCCCTATAATGAAGAGGACATCTTTTTTTGAGTGTTAGTTCTAGAAAGTCTTGTAGTTTTTCGTAGAACCATTCAACTCAACCTTTTCAGCATTACTTTTTGGGGCATAGACTTGGATTACTGTCATATTGGATGGTTTGCCTTGGAAATGAACAGAGATCATTCTGTCGTTTTGAGATTGTATCCAAGTACTGCATTTTGGACTCTTTTGTTGACCATGATGGCTACTCCATTACTTTTCTGACAAAGGTCTGTTTAGTCAAAGCCATGTTTTTTCCAGTAGTCATGTATGGATGTTGAGTGTTGTCTGTAAATAAAACTGATTGCTGAAGAATTGATGCTTTTAAACTGTGGTGTTGGAGGAGACTTTTGAGAGTCCCTTGAATCACAAGGAGATCAAATCCATCAATCCCAAAGGCAATCAGTCCTGAATATTCATTGCAAGGACTGATGCTGAAGCTGAAGCTCCAATAATTTGGTCACGTGATGTGAAGAACTGACTCATTGGAAAAGACAGAAAGAGACAAAAGGAGATACACAGAGAGAAAGATTTGACAGACATACATATGTAAATGTAATCGTCCACTAGATTTCATGCAGGCACTTTTAAGTCCTAGATTCTTCCTTTTTTTTTCTTTCACTACCTTCCTTGTTAGTCACTCTGTCATGTTTGACTCTTTGCAATCTCACAGCCTGTAGCCTACTAGCCTCCTCTGTCCATGGAATTCTCCAGGCAAGGTTACTGGAGTGGATAGCTAATGTTTGCTCCAGGGGCTATTCCCAACCCAGGGATCAAATCCAAGTCTCCTACATTGCAGGCAGATTCTTTACCATCTAAACCTCCAGGGAAGCCTTATATTCTTCAGTTTAGTTCAGTTCAGTCTCTCAGTCGTGTCCGACTCTTTGCAACCCCATGAATCACAGCATTCCAGGCCTCCCTGTCCATCACCAACTCCCGGAGTTCACTCAAACTCATGTCCATCAAGTCGGTGATGCCATCCAGCCATCTCATTCTCTGTCATCCCCTTCTCCTCCCACCTCCAATCCTTCCCAGCATCAGAGTCTTTTCCAGTGAGTCAACTCATCGCATGAGGTGGACAAAGTATTGGAGTTTCAGCTTTAGCATCAGTCCTTCCAATGAACACCCAGGATTGATCTCCTCTAGAATGGACTGGTTGGATCTCCTTGCAGTCCAAGGGACTCTCAAGAGTCTTTTCCAGCACCACAGTTCAAAAGCATCAATTCTTCAGTGATCAGCTTTCTTCACAGTCCAACTCTCACATCCATACATGACCACTGGAAAAACCATAGCTTTGACTAGATGGACCTTTGTTGGCAAAGTAATGTCTCTGCTTTTTACTGTACTATCTAGGCAGGTCATAACTTTCCTTCCAAGAAGTAAGCGTCTGTTAATTTCATGGCTGCAATCAGCATCCACAGTGATTTTGGAGCCCAAGAGAATAAAGTCTTACACTGTTTCCACTGTTTCCCCATCTGTTAGGGAACATTAATAGTATATAAAGAAATAAATGTTGCTGTTTTTCACAATTGCAGTAAAAACACTTTAAAAAGAACTATCATGGGGTGTAGTTCAGGAATTATTGCTCAGGTATTGATATATCTGAAAATCTCATGTTTCTGTATGTATCTATTAACTATATTATCCAAATTACAATGCTACAAAACAATTAGCATTTTCTAGAAGTAAATTCTTTTCTGCAAGGCATTTCTGAGATTCTCTGAATTATATTTGCATGATCTTGATGTCTATCCGGTGTTTGTTTCCTCTGCCAGAAAGTATTATTTGATTGTTGTTTTAACACACTGAGCGTCAACACACAATTCCATAGGTTCACAAATCTTGTGTTGCCCTTCCCTATACCAACTTTTTACCACAGTTGGACATAAGTCTCTTCTATCACTGATCAGAACTTAGCCTATACCTGACTGTAATTTTTGCCAAAACTTTTCTGGAAGCTTAAGAAATAAGCAAAATGCAATACAGAAAATGACTTTCCCCGGTAATAAAGTGATTATTCTCAGGGCCCAGGAGTCCAATACAAATATCAGAATCCTGGGAAATTTTCATATGTTCAAGGTCTGCTCAGTTACAATCCATCAAATTCTTGTTTGGTTTGAACTGAACTCTGAGTTCTCCATTCACCATATTCTTAATTTTTATATCCTGATTCCCAAAACTTAAAGATTGAAGGGTTAAACTAATACAACATTGTAAATCAACTAAACTTCAATCATGAGGAAAATCTTTTTATCATTCTATAAGGACTTTTGTTGTCATTAGGGATAGCTTTGGGCTTAAAGTCTGTTTTATCTGATATAAACATAGCTACCCCTGCTCTCTTGCTTACTATTTGAATGGGATAACTTTATATATCTTTTCAGTTTCAGTCTATCTATGTTCTCATATCTAGAATGAAGATCCTGTATATTACCATGCTTGTGGTAATGGTTTCACAAGGATATGCATAATTTCATACTTATCAAATTGCATATATTAATATGTTCACTTTTTCTTTTGTATCAAGTGTATCTCAGTAAGCTCTTTAAAAAATAATGGCAGAGTGTATGGTCTGTCAAATTCAAAGCTTCTTTGTTACTCCAAAGGGGCTTCCCTAGTGACTCAGCGATAAAAAATTTTCCTGCAATGCAGGTGATGAGGGTTGAAATTTTGGGTCGGGAAGATCCCCTGGAGAAGGAAATGGTAATCAGCTTCAGTGTTCTTGCCTGGGAAACCCTGTGAACAAAGGAAACTGGCTGGCTACAGTCCATAGGGTTGCATGAAACAGACAAGAATTAGCAGCTAAACCACCACATTACTCTAAAATTAGGTGACAACACAAATATCTGTTGTTGTTTTTTTTCTCTCTCGGTGTCTCAGCCTCTCTATTTTCAGGAATTATCAAATCTCTATGTCTGGGAGAAAATAGCATAGCACTGAACATAGCTGAAATAATTAATCCTAAATAACATTATATGTGGACCACCAGAAGTCTAACTCTATATTGATACAGTGAAACTGTGTTCTAACTCTTTGAAAGGCAATCCTCTTAAAAGCACACCAAAGCATATATGTTCATGTATATGTTGGCTTTATATAGCTCTCATTTTCACGTATGGATATGCATAGGTGGATACCAATAAACACATACAGAAATAAGTCAATTATTTTACATTTGTATAAATGCAGTATCATTCTGCTGATTTTCCATTAAATAAATGAAGACTTCAAGTTGAATTCATGCTTTATCTGGTAGAGAACAAACTTGTTGTGAGCTGATTTGTATCCTCATCAAATTTATGTGTGGGAATCCCTGATTCTCAGTACCTCAGAATGTGGCCAAATTTAGAATTTTTGAAGAGGTATTTAAGTTAAATGAGGTCATTAAAGTAAATCTTAGTCTAATATGTCTGGCTTTGTTATTAAAAGAAATTAGGACACAGACACCAGGCCTGTGCACACTGAGAGGCATACATGGGAAGACAAAGTGAGAAGAAAGCCATCTGCACATCTAGGAGAGAGGCCTGGGAGAAATCAAGCCTGCCAACACCTTGGTATCAGGCACCTGGACTGCAGACTGTAACGTTGAAGATATTCTCTTTCTTAAGCCACCTAGACTGCAGTATTTTGTCATGAAGAGTCTACCAAAATGATATACAATTTTTAACAGATTCTGAATCACAAACCTGTTGTGAAATGGCAAAAATTATAATACTAGGACTTTGTCATCGTGTTTATAGATAATGATATACAAGGCTATATAAAAGAATTATTCTCTAAATTAAAGGAAAATTAATACAATTATCATGGACTCATATACTTTAAAATCTGAATGAGTACTTATATAGGAACTTTTTCCTCTGGCTTGATAGAAACTTAAGCCAGAAATGTCTATATATTTGCTTCTTAAATATTTTAAAATTTAATTGGCATCCTGGAGTTCAAAGCAACGCTGTAGACATGACATAATTAACTTTTCACGCAACATCTACAAAGTTATCAAGGACAATTTTAATTTTCCCATTATACAAATTTTATAAATGCTAAGTAAATAAATAAGTAAAACTACCAACTACCAAAGTCAAAAACAGAAAAATATCTACACAACTCAATTTTTAAGGCCACAAGTCAATTTGATCTTACCGCTGGAGATAGAAATGGGAACCCACTCCAGTATTCTTGCCTGGGAAATCCCATAAACAGAGAAACTTGATGGGTCGTAAGTCTATGGGGTTGCAAGAACTGGACAAAACTTATTGACTAAGCCACAACCACATAGACTACCTTTAATTTTAAATATGCACAATACATATTTTATAAAGAAAATAACAATATTTTAGCACTTGTGTGTTTAAAGTCTGGTGCTAACCACTCTACAAGTGAAGTAAAAGTGAAAGTCGCTCAATCGTGTCCGACTCTTTGCGACCCCATGGACTATAGAGTCCATGGAATTCTCTAGGCCAGAATACTGGAGTGGGTAGCCTTTCTCTTCTCCAGGGGATCTTCCCAACCAGGGATAGAACCCAGGTCTCCTGCATTGCAGGCAGAGTCTTAACCAGTTAAGCCACAAGGGAAGCCCACCACTCTACAAAGATCATTGTATTTAGATATCACAACAAACTCATGTTTTACGTACAAGTCTCTCAATTATAGGTGTGGCAAAAGAGGTTCAGAAAATTAAATTATTTGCCTAATATTACATAGCTGCTGCTGTTGCGGCTAAGTCACTTCAGTCGTTTCCGACTCTGTGTCACCCCACAGACGGAAGCCCACCAGGCTCCCCCATCCCTGGGATTCTCCAGGCAAGAACACTGGAGTGGGTTGCCATTTCCTTCTCCAATGTATGAAAGTGAAAAGTGAAAGTGAAGTCGCTCAGTCGTGTCCGACCCCTAGCGACCCCACGGACTGCAGCCCACCAGGCTCCTCCATCCATGGGATTCTCCAGGCAAGAGTAATGGAGTGGCTTGCCATTGCCTTCTCCGATTACATAGCTAGTATTAGCAAAACCAAAATCTTGAGCTGTCTAATTACAAAACTATTATTCTATTCAAAAAGTAGAACAAAATATTTCTTTTTATATGTATTTAATTGTATTTATACATACATTAATGGGTTTACTTTTCTATGTAAGTACAATATACTTTGAAGCCTTGGGATATATTCAAAGGGAAGATACCAGAAAATTTTAAAACAAATCAAAAGTCAGTTCAAGCATTTCACTTGCATTCCTTGAGGTACATTTAGAGTACACTTCATAAAATAATGCAACATTATATAAATATTTCTTCCACTCTCAAAATTAGTAGAATTCTTAAATCACTCTCAGATCTCTCTAGATAGCCCAGGAAATGATGTACTTTACCACTTCAGCCTACTAAAAATGGAAAAACAATGATCAATTCAGTTGATGTAGAAAACCTTTGATAAAATTTCACATAGATTAAGATGTAAAAATTCATAGATTGTAAGAAATAGGGGGAAATAATTTTAACTTGACAAATGGCATCCACTAAAATCTACACATCCTTAGAAGAGAAGTGATACAAACATTTCCATGAAGTTAAACAACAATAAACTAGCTACTATTACTATTTTTTGCAATGTTGTCTGGAAGACCTAAAGCACCAAAAATTAAAAGGAATTAGCAAGATATGATAGACAATTTACATATTAGGCTTTGCTGATCTGGGTTGTCTTGCATTCATAAAAATAATATTTTACCAGAAGTACACCTTTATTTGTGGTAAAAAATAAAAAATAGACGGGTCACATTAGTGCATACAAGTGCTGAACTGGATGCCACAGAGCAAAGCTGGGACATAAATCTTGTAGAACAAAATGTCAGCATGTGTTATTGGATGTAGTGTAACAGTACTGACTCCCTGCCACTTAATTTTACTCTTAGCACAGCAGCACACCCACAGCAAAAAATTTAGGGCACACAGTCTCCTTGGAAGCTATACCCAAAGACATTGTGAGCCAATTGCTATGACCCAGATGAGAGTTGAAGATTTCAGGAAAGTTTCCCTGAGAGATACAGAGCTTAATGAAATGGAGAAAAGACCAAAAACATCTCTGGAAAAAGAAGAAGTAAAATCCTCCTCCTGGCATATGTAGAATGTAGCAGTGATTCAGGAATACTGTTTGGGAAAGTATTGTGCTTCAAGTCTAAGCCAGTTATGAAATCATTTGAGTTTTTCTAAGGAATACCGTTCCATTATCCTGAGAGTGAATCATGAGGACTTCAAGTTCTTAGAAAGTCAAGGAAGATGAAAAAAGTATTAGGATAATATGCTTTTATCCAAGAATGTAAACATATTAATTCTAAATTTATTAACTTGGCCAACACATCTTGTTCAAGATGATATTATTGAGAGATATTCAGATGAAAAATATATCAGACCATTGGAGATAATATTTGCCACTTCTGAGTGAAGAATTTTTTGGTGAACTTTATGTAGATACTTCCTCTGATTGTTTGAGCACCATATATACTTGTGTCTCAGAAGATGATATTTCTTCAGAATATAGCTCTGATTCAGACAATGTGAATACTAGACCAACAAGATGACAAGGAACTTTAGTGATTGATTCTGATACAAAAAGTGAAAATGAAACTCCCAGTGCTGGAGAAGACTTTACAAGTGTGTCAGGTGTAACCATTGAGTGTATAACCGACAAAGTGTTAGTTAAATAACAGAATTAAATTTTGATCAGCCAAGATGTATGGTTTTTCCTGTGGTCATGTATGGATGTGAGAGTAGGACTGTGAAGAAAACTGATCGCCAAAGAATTGATGCTTTTGAACTGTGGTGCTGGAGAAGACTCTTGAGAGTCCCTTGGACTGCAAGGAGATCCAACCAGTCCATTCTAAAGGAGATCAGTCCTGGGTGTTCATTGGAAGGACTGATGCTAAAGCTGAAACTCCAATACTTTGGCCACCTCATGCGGCGAGTTGACTCACTGGAAAAGACTCTGATGCTGGGAGCGATTGGGGGTAGGAGGAGGCGGGGACGACAGAGAATGAGGTGGCTGGATGGCATCACCGATTCGGTGGACATGAGTTTGAGTGAACTCCGGGAGTTGGTGATGGACAGAGAGGCCTGGCGTGCTGTGGTTCATGGGATCGCGGAGAGTCGGACACGACTGAGCAACTGAACTGAACTGAACTGAAGATAAAGAGTGCCAGCCACAGCTGTTAGCTTCTGCAAAAATCAATAATGAGTTAACATCTGAAGGACTGAGGGCCCTAACAAGGACCCTCTTCATTTAGCCAGATTCTGTGTGGTGCTCAGAACCTAGTAGTGCCCATAATCATCCATCAAAAGAGAGATAGATTCAAGAGTTGAACTAACATGAAGTGCGTTCAGCCCAGAAATTAAAGTTTCTACACAAGGGAAAATAGCATTTGTACGATGTTGTAGTTATTTTAGATTCCTAACTTTTATGTTATCTTGAGATCTTTGAATACCTTTAATTTTACAGTCCTCACTCTGCCAATTATTCTTCTGGTGTGAGTCAAAAGTTGCCATTTTTAAGACTAAAGTAAATTCTAAGGAGAAGTCAGATCAAGAAAATATAGAACTTAGCAAAAGAGCACTTATCAAAGATTGACCACTGGTGCTTTGTGGGGAGATTGCTGAAACAAATTCCACTATTGCTGCCTCTCGGTTCCAGTTACACAGTAAGCAGCAATGATAATTTTACAGGATGATCTTGAATTTCTTGGAACAGGAATTTTCCTGTAGATTTCTAGGTTTTCCTGGAGATAATAGTCACAGGGAATGTTCTTTCATTGGAAACATAGAATAGTTACTGATCTTTTCAATTATGTAAGTAATTCCTGGGTAATTTATAGAATCTTTTTAAACAATGTATTTTATATGATGGTATTTCTTTAAAAATACATAATATCTGATAATATTAAACAGATCACCATTTTGTCAAGCAAGGACATTGGTCTTAACTAAAAATGCTAATAAGGACCCTGGGGCAATGTATGTGACAAACTCCAGGAAAGGGTCTAGCTGCTTGGTAGAGACAAATGCATCCTGAATAACTGGCTGTTGTGAACTCTGCACAGTCGCCCTTGTGTTGTCCTTGTATTGGTACTGGTGGTGGTGGCTGTTCAGGAAAAGGTGACAAACTATACGATCCTTTCACCATGTCCTGCCATATTTCTCAAAACCCAGCTAGTTCAGAGGTGAGTGTAACCATAGTGGCCTCTCAACGACCAGGCATGGATTTCAATTCACTTTCCCTTTCCTTACACACAAGCCTCTCTTTCAAGTGCTCACTATAGTCCTAGGTGTTTAATTCCTTCACCAGAGTATGACATAGAAGCATTGTGATATATTTTAATAGGAAAAAAAATAAACATTAAACTCACACTAAAGTGTTACCTCATCCATATAGAGATGAGAAAATGTGAGAGTCGTTTGTTTTACCCTTAGGGATTTCCAAGAAAGGAAACAAATTTTAGGTAGTAGATCCTTACTAAATTCACAAACACCAAAGCAAACATATCTCAGCTCTCCTTTCTGTCCCCTTCTTTCTAAATGCTTTTGAAATATTTTATCTGTCCCAACAATCCAAGCCTTCATAATGCCCCAGCAATCCAAGCCTGTCTATCACAAAGTTTCCTAGATGGCCTTTCCAAAAAGACTTTAGGGATCACAAACTTTGTCTTGTTTTATTTTCTAATCAACCTTTTGTTTTATTTCCTGATTTTTAATTCCCTGTAGACATAACCAGTTGCTCAGTGGTAAAGAATCCGTTTGTCAAGGCCAGAGACACAAGAGACACAGGTTTGATACCTGGGTGGGGAAGATCCCCTGGAGAAGGAAATGGCAACCCATTCCAGTGTTTTTACTGGGAAAGCCCATGGACAAAGGAGACCTGTGGGCTACAGTCCATGGGTTCATAAAGAGTCAGACATATCTGAGCAACTGAGCACAGACTTGTGTGCACACACACACACACAAACAAACATAGTCATATAGGCAATTGAAGTCCAAGAACTTATGAAATATATACAATCCAATATATAATTTACTATAAAGAATTATATATCAATTTTTTAAATTCAAGGTTTGAATGCTATCAACAAATTCATCTTTGTTTTATGTAATATATATTATTTATGAAATTTCTGAGAAGGAAGTATATCAAAGAAGTATACACACTTTATCAATTCAGGTTATTATGAGTTCAATTGCATATATTGAGTATGAAATCAATTATTTGTATTAAATTATGGAAAAGTCATTTTGTATAAATAATGCAAGGTATATATAATCCTGATAATAGTTTTCTATTAACTTTCAGAGTTCTTGCCATAATGACAAAGTATTATGAAATTCTGTATTCTTATTACTGTAGAAAAGTAATCATATGAAATTGGAATTTGCTAATTTTATCACTTTTAAGCATATTTTTGGAAAGAGAAAGCATAACAAGCTTTTTGCTCTTTCTGATTAATCACAACCTATTGAAGCTGGGATGAATGAAAACAAGTAAGTATATTCATTTATTCCATCACTAAAAGTATTTCTAAAAATTTTAAATTAGGAGTTCCTCCTTCCATGAAAAGCACAATCTAGTGAGCAATACTCATTCATCCCTTATGCAGTTAAATGGATTAATTAAATGTTCCCTCTTTGTCCTCCTCTCAAAATGTTAACTCTGTCTTAAAACTTGAGGCAAAATATGTTAAAACGCTAAGAACAAGCTTTCAGTTAAATCCGTTAACCACTGACATATTATGGACAATGATAACTCACTCCATCTATTTGATATATTCTCACCAAGATCAACAGCTGTCAACCTCAGCTGCACATTTGTATCATCTGGGTAGAGTGTGTGTGTGTATGTATGTGTGTGTGAGAGAGAGAGAAGAATCTCCAGGTAGGAAGGTATGAATCGGGTATCTGTATTTATAAAAATCTTGCCAGTTTACTCTGATTAAGAGTTGAGAACCACTGGCATGGAGGTAAACACATGCTGATCAGTTTAAATGACAATTCAGTAATTGCATGCCATCCGGCACATGTTTATGACTGTATATTCCCTGGTTACACTTTTAGCATCTAGTGACTGTTTTTAATCTATATATTACAGATATCAGGAGAAAAATGGAAATTGCTTCTAAAGTTACAATTAGAATATTTCTTTAAAATTACAAAACATAGTTTATCTATAATCATCAGGATATTGAGTAAAAATAAATAAAAACAAAATACGGTTTGGTCCTATAATTGGCTCTATAATAACAAAGAATTGATTCTGCATGTACACAATAAAAGGCAGCACAAATTAGAATGTAAAGCAGTCCCATTTTGATTTGGGGGGTTTGTAAGAAATAATGCATTCTATCTTTAATATAACACTATTTCTGCAGAATAAATAACCTACAAACAATCCTAATCCCAAACATATTGCCAAGCACCTTTTGACCTTCATATCAACTCCAAAGAGAATAGTAAATTGGATTACACGGCTGGGCATATTTATAGCAGAATTTGATCTTAACTACACAGAATGCACCTGCTTACCCAGACATGATTTTAATATCAGAGTATCTGTGGAAGGCTTAAAACAAATCCTTTTAAGAACTCTATTGATAGATAGAATTTCCCAGTAGAAAAGCTAGTTCAAAATAACAAGTCAGCAGAGCACTAGCTGCTTCACTGTGTCTGTATTGAAAGTTAGAGATAGAGAAATTCAGAATTATTTATAAGAGGATTAAAAAATATTCTACCCCAAATATGCTAAACATGGGAAAGTGGTAGATTTGATTTAATCATCAAATCATTAAGGAATTTATACATCCTGCTTCTGTCTTATTGGTTTGATATATAGCATGGGCTAAAATATTAAATGATAATGACACATATGGCACTTTAACGATGATTCAGTTCAGTTCTGTCACTTAGTTGTGTCTGACTCTTTACGACCCCATGGACTACAGCATGCCAGGCTTCCCTGTCCATCACCAACTCCTGGAGTTTACTCAAACTCATGTCCATTGAGTTGGTGACGCCATCCAACCATCTCAGCCTCTGTCATCCCCTTTTCCTCCCGCATTCAATCTTTCCCAGTATCAGGGTCTTATTCAATGTGTCAGT
The DNA here is from genome assembly GCF_049115385.1 of Moschus berezovskii. NCBI lineage: Eukaryota > Metazoa > Chordata > Mammalia > Artiodactyla > Moschidae > Moschus > Moschus berezovskii. The sequence continues at coordinate 24,577,274 of NC_142477.1, read as the reverse complement.
TCTTTGCATCAGGTGGCCAAAGTATTGGAATTTCAGTTTCAGCATCAGTACGTCCAATGAATATTCAAGACTGACCTCCTTTAGGATAGACTGGTTGTATCTCCTTAAGGTCCAAGGGACTCTCAAGAATCTTCTCCAATACCACAGCTCAAAGGCATCAATGCTTTGATGTTCATCTTTCTCTATAGCCCAACTCTCACATCCATGCATGACTGCTAGAAAAACCATTGCCTTGACAAGACAGACCTTTGATGGCAAAGTTATGTCTCTGCTTTTTAATATGCTGTCTAGGTTGGTCATAACTTTTCTTCGAAGGAGTAAGCGTCTTTTAATTACATGGCTGCACTCACCATCTTCAGTGATTTTGGAGCCCCCAAAAATAGTCAGTCACTGTTTTCACTGTTTCCCCATTTATTTGACATGAAGTGATGGGAACAGATGCAATGATCTTAGTTTTCTGGATATTGAGCTTCAAGCCAACTTTTTCACACTCCTCTTTCACTTTCATCAAGAGGCTCTTCAGTTCTTCACTTTCTGCCATAAGGGTGGTGTCATCTGCATATCTGAGGTTATTGATATCTCTCCCAGCAATCTTGATTCCAGCTTGTGCTTCTTCCAGCCCAGCGTTTCTCCTGGTGTCCTCTACATATAAGTTAAATAAGCAGGGTGACAATATGCAGACTTGATGTACTCCTTTCCCAATTTGGTACTAGTCTGTTGCTCCATGTCCAGTTCTTACTGTTGTTTCCTGACCTGCATACAGGTTTCTCAAGAGGCAGGTCAGGTGGTCTGGTATTCCCATCTCTTTCAGAAATTTCCACAGTTTATTGTGTTCCACACAGTCAAAGTCTTTTGCATAATCAATGAGGCAGAAGAAGATGTTTTTCTGGAACTGTCTTGCTTTTTTGATAATCCAACGGATGTTGGCAATTTGATCTCTGTTTCCTCTGCCTTTTCTAAAACCTGCTTGAACATCTGAAAGTTCATGGTTCACGTACTGTTGAAGCCTGGCTTGGAGAATTCTGAGTGTTACTTTACTATCATGGGGGATGAGTGCAATATTAGGAAAAGATAAAATAAGGAATGAATAGACTATGTATTAAATTGCTGTTGAATGTATGGTAAAAAAAATATTCTAAAAGATGTAAGCTACTCTTTGCCTTTAGATAATACAAAAAAATGCTTTTTAATTTCTATAGCATTCAAATTCTTCCATAAAATTATCTTGGCTCTCCATCTACCTATTCTGATGGCTTTACTATATCATAAGAAATTTGATTTCTCCAAGTCTTATATGATTATAGAAATCTTTCATAATAAATCTGAAGAATAAATTTTAGTATTTATATTATGATTAAGTGCCTCAGTTGGTAAAGAATCTGCCTCCAATGCAGGAGACCTGGGTTCTATCCCTGGGTCAGAAAAATTCCCTGGGGAAGGAAGTGGCAACCCACTCCTGTACTCTTGCCTAGAGAACTCCAGGGACAGAGGATCCGGGCAGGCTACAGTCCATGGTATTGCAAAGAGTCAGACACTGTTTTGTGACTAACTTTTGCTTTTTTATATCATGATTGATCTTTTAATTGTTCTGAACTCTCAAATGCAGAAAAAGCACCAGTTTATGCCACCACACATCTATTACCACATGTTCAACTGATCTTTCCCCACCACCCTATATGTAATTAAATCATGTGACAGTCTTTATGATAAATTTTAGACTTATGGACACCTAAATACTTTATTTACACAATTAGAATTAATTGGATTCTAAATATTAATAACAGTTGAATATATATTTGTCACATATAGGTGTTCCTATAAGTTACATGTTGTATAGGAAAGTGCTTGATAATAAGTGAATAAAAAAACAAAACAATAACAGTTAACAGACATTGATGAGAAAGACATTGAAAGGGAACAAAAGAAATACGGGATACTGTCTTCATTTGAGTCACTTTTTATACCATTCCCCCTCTAAGTGTTTGAGTGAAAGAGTAACATCTCTAGCCTGGGAGACAAATTCTGTGTGTCATCTGTGAATAAGGTGACTAAATGATTTACTCAGAGTCATGATTGTAGAAATTTAGAATCATGTCATAGCTTTTTGTTGGCTTTTCAAACTTCTTTCAACTACAATCTTACTGCTGCCATACTTAAGTCAAAACTTTAAAGTTTGGCAATATTAGTACATAATGTTTTTGACCATTGGAGTGTGAGTTAGAGTTATCATGGATAATTATTTAATATGCAGGAATAGACTTTTTAATATATTTTACATAAAGGTTTTCCATTTTGCACCACTAAAATATAGTCTTAAGAATTCACTAGAATTGCTCATGGCAAAGGGATGCACCCTGCCCACAGCTGCTGGCGAGCTTCCTGATTAACATTTGCTATGAATTGGTATACTGTATGATGACTATGTTAAAACTCATACACAGTTTTCTTAACCATCATCAAATAATTAAGTTCTATGACTTTCTTCTTTTAGAGAATGCAATACTTAAAAAAATCATTATTGAGAAAGATTTCATCATGAGTCTGACATTGCACATTGTGATAGTCAGAAGGAAGACCCCCCCACACACACACAGATATCTGTGTTGTCATCTCTAGGATTTATGTAAATAGTAACTTATGTGTATATGTTACTATGTGTGTGTTGTGTTTGTGTGAATGCTCAGTCATGGCCAATTCTTTGTAACCCCATGGACTGTAGTCCGTGAGCCTCCTCTGTCCATGGAATTTTCCAGGCAAGAATACTGGAGTGGTTTCCAGTTTCCGCCTCCAGTGGATCTTCCCGACCCAGGGATCGAACCCTTATCGCTTGCATCTCCTGCATTGGCACGTGGATTATTTACCACTGAACCACCTGTGAAGTCCTGTGTGTGCCCATACATGGGCTTTACATATCTAAAGAGACTTTGCAAATGCTATTGAGTATCTTGAGATGGAGAGATAATCTTGGATTATTCAGGTGGATCTAGTCTAATAATTGTTGTTGTTGCTGTCCAGTCATCCAGTTGTGTCCAAATCTTTGCGACCCCATGGATTGTAGCATGCCTGGCCTCCCTGTCCCTTATCATCTCCTGAAATTTGCTCAAGTTCATGTCCAGTGCATGGGTGATGCCATCCATATGCATCCTTAAAAGCCGAGACCTTTTCTTGGCTGTGGTCAGAAAGAGAGTTGTGACTCTGGAAGAATTTCAAGAGAAATGCAACTTTTTGGTTTTTATGGAAGAAGGAGGTCAAGAGCTAAGGCATGCAGGTGGCCTCCGGAAGCTGGAAAAGTCAAGGCAGCAAATTCTCCTTTGTAGCCTCCAGAGAGGAACACAGCTCTGCCAACACCTGTGTTAGCCCAGTGAGATCATATCAGGCTCCTAACCTACAGAACTGTAAGATAATAAACCTGCATGGTTCTCAACTGCCACTTTGCGGAGCTTTATTACTGTAGAAATACAAAAATAATACATATCCACAAACTTAACCATTTAAAATTCTTTGTATCTATATTTTAATTCATTATTACTCTTCAGGATTTACTTTTCTGGGGACCTTATCATCATTTCCCTCTCTATCTCCTTATATTTGTTCAGATGGAAGAAAGCATAGGGACTGTTCTATTTAAGAGCAAACTCAGTCTAAGGAAACCTGCTCTTTGCCATGCAGTCAAACTCATTGTGAAATATAATGTGATTCATTTATCTTATTTTTTACATACAAACATTGCTCCCATGAAATTGTTGTCTAATTTAAGAAAAAAAAAAGTTTCCTATGAAGTGTTTTTACTTATTATCTGACCATTTATTCATAAATTTACATCCTTAAACATCATAATTATCATGTAGTTTCCTGGAGCCAATTTAATTTCGTTTAAAATTATTTATCTTGAGATGACAGTTAAATTACTACACGTGTGAATAGTTATAGAACATCAAACCTGAATTTCCCAGAATATATTTTGTTAAAACTTTCATGTAAATTATTCTGACTCAATCGGAATAATTTACTTTGTTTGAAGATTCTTTGGGATACTCAAATGTTAAAAAAAAAGTATGGAATAATTATAATCCTAGATTTTACTCACATGCATAGGTTTTTATGAAAGTTCAACTCTCAACACTAAATTATAGAAGACATAAGAGGAGAGGGATTTAGAAAAAATATATAGAAACACACATGTGCACACTCATACACATATGTACATTCATGAACAATGAACAAGTATAGCACATAATTAATATATAAAGAGTAGCTTTATTAATTGCACTTTAATGCTAACCAAGTCATTTGTGCATTATGTGTCTCTTCACAATTTTTGTTTTGTTGGTTTTAACATCAAAAACTGTATTTCAGTTTATAGTCATCAAATCAATGTCTACTATCTGACCATTTCTACCAAAGAAAGAAGTCATCAATTTGAATGCCAAAAACAATTCATAATCTTATTTAATATTTATTAATGAGTATTATGAAAACAATTATTTTATGATAAAATTATTTAGAAAGTTGAACAAAGGCATGCAACTCATTCAAGAGTAATAAAATATGTTTTCCCCAAGAAACTAATTTTAATATACTCATTTTAATGTCCTCATTTTCACTAAATTATATAAATAACATAGAGATTTGTTATATGCAAATAAGTGATTGAAATAACATGACAGAATCATAATGACCTCTAACAATTATGACAAGCTGCAAACAAGAATACTCATTAAAGTGGTTGTACAATTAATTTTGTAAAAATGTTCCAAACACAATTTGGCAGAAGAAAGATGTAAGGAGTCCAAGGATAATTTATAGTCTTCATTTAAACTTGTAATTTTTCCAATTAAAGTCCAGTAATGAAATTTTTAAAATTTAATTTTGAATGTCTTTTCTTTCTATTTTATTAGTTAATTCTTTGTCTTTAACACTGGGAAATTTGAAGGCTTTCCATGTAATATGCTGTGTTAAGTACAAATATCAGGTTTAGTCCCTGTACTTTTTCTTGTAAACAATGTAGAGAATGCTGCTGCTGCTGCTAAGTCACTTCAGTCGTGTCCGACTCTGTGTGACCCCATAGACGGAAGCCCACCAGGCTCCCCCGTCCCTGGGATTCTCCAGGCAAGAACACTGGAGTGGGTAGCCATTTCCTTCTCCAATGTGTGAAAGTGAAAAGTGAAAGTGAAGTCGCTCAGTCATGTCTGACCCTTAGTGACCCCACGGACTGCAGCCTACCAGGCTCCTCCATCTATAAAAAATTCACACATATATAGCTAAAATATTAAAAAGTTAGAGGCTTCAAGAGAACAATTAAAGATAAAACACACGGATAAGCATGGAAGCAGTTCTAGCATTTTTTTTAGAGAAATTGGAAGTAACTTACTTGAGAATAAATTAAGTAACAACTGTAAAAGTACACAACTATATAAATAGACAAAGTAGTTATAAAGAGGTTAAATCCCTATCTTTGGATTAAAAAGCTAACATGAATTAAGAAGAAGGGGAGGGGAAGCAGAATCATAGTTCTGAGTTCATTAGGAAACACCTGCCCTCAGACTTGTGTTGATCAGTTGGACTCATAGGGTTCAAATCCAAGGTAGAAGAGAGATGACCTTAAGCAAGGGACCAGAGTAGCCTAGACCAAAACGAAGCCTACTATATGTTCCTAGAAATACACTAATTGGGTAGACAAGTGAAAAGAACAAAATAAATTTCTAACAGAACTCCTGGTGGCTCAGAGGTTAAAGCGTCTGCCTCCAATGCGGGAGACCCGGGTTCAATCCCTGGGTCGGGAAGATTCCCTGGAGAAGGAAACGGTAACCCACTCCAGTATTCTTGCCTGGAGAATCCCATGGACGGAGAAGCCTGGTAGGCTACAGTCCACGGGGTCGCAAAGAGTCGGACACGACTGAGCGACAGAACGGAACAGAACAGAACTCCTACCACCCCCAATTGTTCTTTTGCTTTTTGTTTAAAATCCTTATGACATTTCTCAAACCTCTCTGCAAAGGAATTGTCCCAACACTGCATACCTGGCTAAGGTTCATTAAATTATTAGAAGTCTACAATGTTTTCAAATACATTCTCTTCATATATAGAATTATATATATTGGTCTGCCCAGTGCCTGAAATGGAGATACAGTTAGCCTCTAAATGGACTATCAGAGAGCTACATATACACTCAACTGCTCACCACTACCAGACTCCCTAAAGAATCAGAGGAAGCAGGGTCACTTGAGCAGCTAAGAGTTTGGTTACTCTCTAAAGTCAGTCAGCTCAGATTCAAATCTCAACTCCATCATTTTTTAAATAAATGACTTTGGGAAAATATCTCTAGTGTCTAAATTCTAGGCACATCATCAGTTGAGGGGGGAAAAAAAGCACAATAGAGGTACCTACTTACCTACTAAAATCATTGTAAGAATTTAATTCAGTAATTCTATACATTCGAAAGAATGAAAATAACTTGGTGAGAAAGAGAACGAGAAAAGGACACAGAGAGAAAAAATCTAAAGCACAAAGAAGGAAATAAAAAAAAAATTCCCTTTATATTTAAAACTGCAGAAAAGACAGAAGAGAAATTTCAGGGAGAAAATGCTGCTTATTCTTTTTTTATTTGTTTGTTTTCTTTCTTTTTAAATATTTATTTATATATTTGGCTGTGACAGGTCTTAGTTGCCTCCTGCAAGATCTTCATTTGTGGCACACAGAGTCTCTAGTCACTCCACGCCACGTGGGATCTTAGTTCCCCAACAAGGGATCTAACCCAGGTCCCCTGCATTGCAGCATTGCAAGGCAGATTCTTAACCACTGGACCACCAGGGAAGTCCCTGTTTATTCATCTTCAGTTCAGTTCAGTCACCCAGTCTTGTCCAACTCATCGCGACCCCATGGACTACAGCATGACAGGCCTCCCTGTCCATCACCAATGCCTGGAGTCTCCTGAAACTCATGTCCATTGAGTTGGTGATGCCATCCAACCATCTCATCCTCTGTCCTCCTCTTCTCCTCCTGCCCTCAATCTTTCCCAGCATCAGGGTCATTTCAAATGAGTCAGTTATTCACATCAGGTGGCCAAAGGATTGGAGTTTCAGCTTCATCAGTCTTTCCAATGAATATTCAGGGCTGATTTCCTTTAGGATGGACTGGTTGGATTTCCTTGCTGTCTAAGGGACTCTCAATAGTCTTCTCCAACACCACAGTTCAAAAGCATCAATTCTTCAATGCTCAGGTTTCTTTATTTATTTATTTATTCATTGGAGGCTAATTATTTTACAATATTATATTGGTTGGTTTTGCCATACATTGACATGAATCCGCCCCGGGTACACAAGAGTTCCCCCTCCTGAAACCCCCTCCCACCTCCCTCCTCCCTTTATCCTCCCTCTGGGTCATCCCTGCACACCAGCCCCGAGCATCTTGTAAAATGCATCGACCCTGAACTGGTGATTCATTTCACATATGACAACATACATGTTTCAATGCCGTTCTCCCAAATCATCCCACCCTCACCCTCTCCCACAGAGTCCCAAAGACTGTTCTATACATCTGTGTCTCTTTTACTGTCTCGTATACAGGGTTATCATTTGCATCTTTCTAAATTCCATATATATGCATTAGTATACTGTATTGGTGTTTTTCTTCTGGCTTACTTCACTCTGTAAAATAGGCTCCAGTTTCATCCACCTCATTAGAACCGATTCAAATGCATTTTTTTTAATGGCTGAGTAATACTCCATTGTGGATATGTACCAAAGCTTTCTTATCATTCGTCTACAGATGGACATCTAGGTTGCTTTCATGTCCTGGCTATTAGAAACAGTGCTGCAATGAAAATTGGAGTACATGTGTCTCTTTCAATTCTGGTTTCCTTGGTGTGTATGCCCAGGAGTACGATTGCTGGATCATATGGCAGTTCTATTTCCAGTTTTTTGAGGAATCTCCACACTGTTCTCCATAGTGGCTGTACTACTTTGCATTCCCACCAACAGTGTAAGAGGGTTCCCTTCTCTCCACACCCTCTCCAGCATTTATTTGCATGTAGACTTTCAGATAGCAGCCATTCTGATCGGTGTGAAATGATATCTCATTGTGGTTTTGATTTGCATCTCTCTGATTATGAGGGATGTTGAGCATTTTTTTCATGTGTTTGTTAGCCATCTTTATGTCTTCTTTGGAGAAATGTCTGTTTAGTTCTTTGGCCCATTTTTTGATTGGGTCATTTATTTTTCTGGAATTGAGCTGCAGGAGTTGCTTGTATATTTTTGAGATTAATTCTTTGTCAGTTGCTTCATTTGCTATTATTTTCTCCCATTCTGAAGGCTGTCTTTTCACCTTGCTTATAGTTTCCTTTGCTGTGAAGAAGCTTTTGATTTTAGTTAGGTCCCATTTGTTTATTTTTGCTTTTATTTCCAATATTCTGGGAGGTGGATCTTGGAGGATCCTGCGGTGATTTATGTCGGAGAGTGTTTTGCCTACGTTCTCCTCTGGGAGTTTTATAGTTTCTGGTCTTACATTTAGCTCTTTAATCCATGTTGAGTTTATTTTGGTGTATAGTGTTAGGAAGTGTTCTAGTTTCATTCTTTTACAAGTGGCTGACCAGTTTTCCCAGCACCACTTGTTAAAGGACTGTCTTTTCTCCATTTTATATTCTTGGCTCCTTTGTCAAAGATAAGGTGTCCATAGGTGCATGGATTTATCTCTGGGCTTTCTATTTTGTCCATCAGCTTTCTTTAAAGTCCAACTCTCACATCCATACTTGATTACTGGAAAAACCATAGCTTTGACTAGACTTACCTTTGTTGGCAAAGTAATGTCTCTACTTTTTAATATGCTATCTAGGTTGGTAATAGCTTTTCTTCCAAGGAGAATGTGTCTTTTAATTTCATTACTGCAGTCACCATTTGGAACCCAAGAAAATAAAGTCTGTCACTGTTTCCATTGTTTCCCCATCTATTTTCCATGAAGTGATGGGACCAGATGCCATGATCTTACTTTTCTGAATGTTGAGTTTTAAGCCAACTATCAGACTACTTAGGAAAAAAATTTCAGCTTTCAAATGAAAATTCAAAACTTGATATGATTTTTCAACCATTAAAACAGAGCATAATTTATTCAACTCAAAATATATATAAGGAAAATTACCCCTTCCCCATTAGAGTTAAAGACATTAAATAGTGAAACAAATTAAAAAATACTTGTTATGAATTGGACACATTGGGAGTTTTATGAAGAGTAGTTATTAATTAATCTTTGGCTATGTAATTTTTTTTCACATGGGAGACCTGGAATCAGTTTGCTGAGACAAAGTTTTTGTCTTTCTACAGGAACTGTTACCTGGTTGATCATTCACATTTGATCCTTGGTTTCAATGAACATTTCTATAAAACCATCTACAAAACAAACATATATGAAGAGTTCTGAAAATGATATATAATTAGAAAGTTTGAGATTTTATAATTGGAAATATTAATGGATGTATGGATTAGTTACTTTAGTAGTTACTATAAATGTAGAGGTTGTAACCAATGAATTTCTTTACCAAAATATGACTCTTTTCAAGAAACCATTTGATAATTTTCAGGATTTTCTTCTAAGCCATGTGTCCAATTTTCATTAGTTTCTTTTTATCATTTTATTACAGAAAATCATCTTACTTTTGGGTTGGTTCTCCCAACATTATACAGCCCAAGGTATTTTGAGATATGCATATTGTATTAATGGTTTTTATCTTGCACATTAAGCACACAATCAAACAATATCTGACCCCAGCTCTGAATTACTGAATGTAGTAAACTATTTCCATAGATGCTTTAAATGGAGAGTATTTTAAAATTCTTTATTGCTTTTATGTGCATTTTCTCTTTGCATATTTTAAGTATTTGTATTGGTATCAGTAAACAGGGAGCAGAATATTGCAGAAATTTGTTTTGGATTGTATGATTTATGAAGTTTAATATTTGTAAGTGTGCAGGGTAACCCATTCTAAGGTCACCTCTTAGTAAATGAATAATATGGGATTCAGAACTAAAAATAACTTCAAACAAGTTATAGATGTGAGATTGGGGTGTTGGCTCTGTTTTGAAGAATTCACTTGGTTTTGAACTTGTTTTCTTTGGGAAAAATTGGCATTGCTCTCATTTGCTTGGTCTTTCCTTTGTAACTGAAATTCTTGTGCCATGGAGAGTAGAGAACAAGAGGGAACTCCTATTTTTTTTCATCTTAACATGCATTTTTGCAACTCTTTTCTATCAATTATGCATAATCAAATGCTGAGAGTGTCTCTAATCAGTGGTTCCTCCATCATGTGTGTAGGTATGCAGATTAAAAATATAATAATTTCTGTATGAATTTTACTGACAGTTCATTTTTCATTAATATGTTTACCTTTGAAAACATGAACATGAGTGCATTTCCATTTTGGAGTACATTTTGCTAGCAATTTCAAATTTTTGATCCATCCCCAGGGAAATAATATAGTTAAATAAGTGAAAGGAAAGAAAAACAGAAGAAAAAAAAATATGGTCCCAAAATCAGAGCTAATTCTCCTTCGTTAAGTAACAATTTAGAGGAAGATACGCTAATACGTTTTTGCTATATTATACTACTTTTTGGTATTTAACTATGATGATTATTTATTATGGTAGTTTTAACAATTTTATTTTTATTACATACTCTAGAAACAAAATTTTCCAAATTTCAGTTATATATTATGGCAGAGATTGTTAGGTAGGGATTCTGTAATTTATGTTTATTTATCAAACCTAAATAATGAGATCATATTCAACCACTATAGAGAATAGCTAACCTTAAACAAATAGACTGCTAGTTATTTTTCCAGGGGGAAAAAAAAAAAAAGGCTTATTCAGGATTAGCAGAGAATTGCAATAAAAAGAGAGCAATAGTAAAGAGTCCATGATTTTTTCATATACTGAGTCCTTGCCTTGAATAAAGAAGTATCTCTTCCTCTTTTTGGAATCACTATTTTCACAGAGCATGAGAGCTTCTCATTCTAGTCTCCTAACTCTGTCTAACTGACATTTCTGTTGTTTATTTTTTATAGAATATTTTTATATATGGTAATTTGTTTAAAGAACACGATATTAAGTTTAGAGTAGAAAGTCAAAAAAGAAATTAGATAATATATGGCATAGACTTTTGCATAGCAGTGCTGGTGGGATTTTTTAAATTAATTTATTTATTTTAATTATAGGATAATTACTTTACAATATTGTGATTTTTGGCCATGAATAAACATGAATCAGCCACGGATGCATGTCTCCCCATCCCGAAACCCCCTTCCAGCTGGTGGGATTTTTTAATACATTTCTATCTTTTAAAAGGAAAATAAAGCTTAAGTATAAAATGTCATATACACAAACAGGAACCAATTAGATAATTCAATTAAAAGGAAATATTTGGAGGTTGGGATAGGACTCTAGAGTTAGGGGGCTTCCCCAGTGGCTCAGAGGGAAAGAATCTGCCTGCAATGCAGGAGCCACAGGAGACGCAGGAGACACAGGTTTGATCCCTGGGTCAAGAAGATCCCCTAGAGGAGGGAATGGCAACCCACTCCAGTGTTCTTTCCTGGAGAATCCTATGGACAGGAGCCTGGCAGGCTATAGCCCATAGGGTTGCAAAGAGTTGGACATGACTGAAGTGACTTAGCATGCATGCATGCACACTGGGGATATGAAAATGCCCATGTATAACTTAACAAGATGTTAAAGAAATTTAGGCAAAATGATGGACTTCAGCGTATTGTGGGGGGTAGCCAGCATATCATTGAGAGTGATGTGATTAAGGAGTAGCTGAGAATTTGTTGCCAGAAAAATGTTCAATGATATTAAATAGAAAGAGTCATAGGAGATATTTTCCACTTAAACTTGACAATAATGTAGCTCTTCCTAGAATAAAATGCCATCCTTCACCTAAGCTCCTGGAGAAAATGATGCTGTCTCAGCCAGAGTTCAAAGAAAGAAGTAATTCAGGTTTTAGAGAAAGTTGCCCAGTGAAGCAGACAAAACACTGGCCATGTTGAACAAATTAAACCAGTATGACAAAGTATAAATAGATTGTAGGAAAGAAAATCCTCCCCAAGTTTCCAGGATAGACTCTGAAAGTGTAGAAAGGAGTTTTAAGTGAGAAGCAACAGGGAAAAGTGTGCCTGGGTTGGAAAGATCCGCTGGAAAAGAACTAGACTACCCACTCCAGTATTCTTGGTCTTCCCTGGTTACTCAGCTAGTAAAGAATCTGCCTGCAATGAGGAAGAACTAGGTTCGATTCTTGGGTTGGAAAGATTCCCTGCAGAAGGAAACGGCTACCCACTCCAGTAACCCGACCTGGATAATTTCATAGACTGTATGGACAGGGACACCTGGCGTGTTGCAGTTCATGCGGTCACAAAGAGTCAGACACGTCTGAGTGACATTCACTTTCACTTCTCAAATAAACGGGTGCTCAAGGAAAGAAAACAAAAACTCAAGCTGTCCGGAAACAAACCACTGCTTTTGCCACACTGACAAAGCAACCCTGTTATATTTTTAAGTTAGCATCAGTAGTTATAATTACTTACATTCATATTTCAGTTACTAAATATTAAACCCAGGTTTTAAATCACAGTGTTTGTATTCCGTTATTAAAAAAAAAAAAAAAAACTTTTGCCATCTTTGAAACCCTAAAGATGTTGGAATGACTTCAGGTAAATTTTACTTGATTTAGATGGATCTTGCCAGATTATTAGCAGCAGGAATTCAGTGTTTATATCACAATTATAAGTACAGTGAAAATATTTAATAGATTTTTCTCTTTTATAAAGTTATTAATTAATTTGGAAAAGACATGTGTTTTAGCTTGAAATATCTGGTTTGACACATGCTTTTGTGTTTCTTATCTTTATAATGGAAATGAAGTGAAGTCACTCAGTCGTGTCTGACTCTTTTGTGACCCCATAGACTGTAGCCTAGCAGGCTCCTCTGTCCATGGGATTTTCCAGGCAATAGTACTGGAGTGGTTTGCCATTTCCTTCTCCAGGGGATCTTCCCAACCCAGGGCTCGAACCCCGGTCTCCCACATTGTAGACAGACGCTTCACCATCTGAGCCACCAGGGAAGTCCATGGGCATTTACTTAATTGCTTTGCATCTCACTTCCCCAATTATGTAAAGTATGATTAGTAAAACAATTCAAGTTTATTATTAGCATGAAATTGGATAATGTATGTAAACTACTGAACTCAGGACATGGTATAGAAAAAATGCTCACCATAGACTTACTGTAACTGTTGTCACTGATGTTCTGAGTTCAATTAATAGTTCCTCTAAGATGAGATAAAAATATTTGTTGTAAAATTATTTTTAAATGATAAATTAAGTGAACAAAAGCTTTTTAAAAATAATAAGTTATTCACTACAGATATTTAAAATAGTACTGATCACAGGAAAGTTTTTGGCTTCTAACAATTTTTACTGAGTATGTAAGAAAGAGAATTTGAAGTTTGTTTAAAAAATATATGAAAAATATATTCAACATTTTTGAAGTTAATTAGATACGTTTTAGAACCGATCAGTTGAAACTTATCCTCCAGCCATGAACACAAGAACACAAAGGTAGCATTTCTTCTGTTATAAATTCTCCTGAAATGTTTAGTGTTCAGTTCAGTTCAGTTCAGTTGCTCAGTCGTGTCCGACTCTCCGCAGCCCCACGAATCACAGCACGCCAGGCCTCCCTGTCCATCACCAACTCCCGGAGTTCACTCAAACTCATGTCCACAGAGTCAGCAGATCTTAATTTTTAATATAGGAAGTTACTCTCCTGTTCAAATACTACATTTTTTTTTCTTAATTTTGTAAAGTAAGAAGCAGTTTTAGCCTTTTTTTTTAGCATATTCAAATAATAAAATGCATTCTCTGTTTCATTTTTTCCTTATTTCTTCTCAAGATCCCATAATGATAAATGTGGTTGCTTTTTTCTTTTTAATCCCAGGAAATATAAATCTTCCAAGCACAAAGGGCACAAAGTCTCTCTTCAATATTTTTTCCTGATGCTGAGTGCAGAATTGGTTTCAGAAAGAAAATTGCTGACATTAAGCAAGCATCTAACTTGGCAAGTCACTGCAACATATTTCTATATGATGCGGTGAGATGTACTGGAAAAAAGGATGTTTCAGTTTCTAAGAGACTGTTGCCTGTTCCCAGGGAAATTGAAAAAATTAAAAAGTTATATCTAAGCTCTAGTTCTTGATTTATAGAACAATGTAATAGAAGAACAAATTTCTGAGCTTCTCTGTTCTTCAATAGATGGAGTGATATAGTCTGTTTGAATTCTTTCCTCAGTCAAGGAAGGTCTCAAAATAGAATACTTCAACTCTTTCAGATATTAGACAATCAATCACATTGCAAATATTTTCTACAGGCAAAAATTTAAGAAGCATTTTCAACAAAATAATGGTTCAGTTATGTCCATTTATTTTATTTTTATATTAATTTTATTAAGAGTATATTTATTTTACATTGCTGTGTTCATTTCTGCTGCACAGAATAGTGTATCAGTTATATGTATACGTATATGCACTCTTTCCTAGATTTCCTTCCTGCTTAGGTCACCTAACAAAGCATTGAGTAGAGTTCCCTGTGCTAAACAGTAGGTTCTCATTAGTTATCTACTTTATATATAGTGGAAGTGAAGTCGCTCAATCGTGTCCGACTCTTTGTGATCCCGTGGACTGTGGCCCACCAGGCTCCTCCATCCATGGGATTCTCCAGGCAAGAATACTGGAGTCAATTGCCAGTTCCTTCTCCAGGGGATCTTCCCTACCCAGGGATCGAACCCAGGTCTCCAGCATTTCGGGCAGACATTTTAACCTCTGAGCCACCAGAGAAGCGCAGTGTATATATAAATTTTGATCTCCCAATTCATCCCATCCCTCCTCCCACTTGATATTTGTAAGCTTGTTCTCTATATCTGGGTCTCTATTTCTGTTTTGCAAATAAGTTAATCTGTACCATCTATTAGAATCCACATATAAATGATATTATATATGATGTTCATTTTTTCTCTTTCTGATTTCCTTCACTCTGTATGACAGGCTCTAAGTCTATCCACATCTCTGCAAATGGTGCTATTTCATTCCTTTTTATGACTGAGTAATATTCCATTGTATGTGTGTATCACATCTTATTTATCCACTTTTCTGTTGTTGTACATTTAGGTTGCTTGCATGTCCTGGCTATTTCAAATAATGCTACAATCATGTATTTTTTTGATTTATAGCTTTATCTGGGTATATGCCCCAGGAATGAGATTGCTGGATCATATCGTAGTTCTATTTTTAGTTTTTTGTGGTTACCTCCATGCTGTTCTCCATAGTGTTTGTACCAATAGTACATTACATTCCCATCAATAGTGTAGGACGATTATCTTTTCTTTACATCCTCCTGCCTTTTTTGTTTACAGATTTTTTGATGATGGCCATTCCAATTGGTGTAAGGTGATACCTCATTTTAGTTTTGACTTGCAACTCTTTAATAATTAGTGATACTGGCTATTGAGCATCTTTTCATGTGTTTTTAGCCATCTGTATGTCTTTTTTGGAGAAATGTCTATTTAGGCCTTTGCTCACCTTTTTCTTTTTTTGAGCCGCATAAGCTGTTTGTATGTTTTGGAGATTAATCCCTTGTGAATTGATTCATTTGCAAATATTTTCTCCCATTCTGAGAGCTTTTTCATTTTGTTTATGATTTCCTTTTTGTGCAAAACCTTTTAAGTTTCATTAGATCCCATTTATTTGTTTTTGTTTTTATTTTCATTACTCTAGGAGGTGAATCAAAAAAGATCTTGCTGCAGTTTATCTCAAAGAGTGCTGTGCTTATGTTTTCCTTAAGAGATTTTTCATGTCCCACCTTACATTTAGGTCTTTAATCTATTTTGAGTTGTGTGTATGTGTGTGTGTGTAATTTTAGGGAATGTTCTAACTTCACACTTTTACATGTAACTGTCCAGTTTACCCAGCACCACTTATTGAAGAGATCGTCTTTTTCTCCACTGTATATCCTTTCTTTTTATGTCATAGATTAGGTGACCATAGGTGCATGGGTTCATCTCTAGGCTTTCAAACCTATTCCATAGACCTTTTTGCATGTGTGTGTGTGCAAGTACCATATTGCCTTGATTACTGTGACTTGTAGTATAGTCTGATATCAGGGAACATGCTTCCTCCAGCTCTACTTTTCTTTCTCAAGATTCTTTGGCTATATACAGTCTTTTCCATATTTTGAAACTGACTAGTGTCAGACTTTATATTTGGGGGCTCCAAAATCACTGTGGATGCTGATTGCAGCCATGAAATTAAAAGACGCTTACTCCTTGGAAGGAAACTTATGACCAACCTAGATAGCATATTAAAAAGCAGAGACATTACTTTGCCAACCAAGGTCCGTCTAGTCAAGGCTATGGTTTTTCCAGTTGTCATGTATGGATGTGAGAGTTGGTCTGTGAAGAAAGCTGATCGCCAAAGAATTGATGCTTTTGAACTGTGGTGTTGGAGAAGACTCTTGAGAGTCCCTTGGACTGCAAGGAGATCCAACCAGTCCATTCTAAAGGAGATCATTCCTGGGTGTTCATTGGAAGGACTGATGCTAGTGCTGAAACTCCAATACTTTGGCCACCTCACGCGGCGAGCTGACTCACTGGAAAAGAGTCTGATGCTGGGAGGGATTGGGGGCGGGAGGAGAAGGAGACGACAGAGAATGAGATGGCTGGATGGCATCACCAACTCGATGGACGTGAGTCTGAGTGAACTCCAGAGGTTGGTGATAGACAGGGAGGCCTGGTGTGCTGTGATTCATGGGGTAGCAAAGAGTCGGATAAGACTGAACAACTGAACTGAACTGAACTGATACTACTTAAAGCAATTATAGATTCTATGCAACCTATAAAATTACCAATGGCATTTTTCACAAAATCCATTTACTTTAATTGTCTCATTATGCTTAGTATTAATAGCAAGTCATACCCCATTATGGATATTTCTTAATTTAATTAAACTTGTGATAACAATTTCTTTTATTTATTTATTTATTTTTAAAATTTTATTTTTTAAGTAATTAATTTATTTTTTATTGGAGGCAAATTATTTTACAATATTATATTGGTTGGTTTTGCCATATATTGACATGAATTCGCCCCGGGTTTACATAAGTTCCCCCTCCTGAACCCCCCTCCCACCTCCCTCCTCCCTTTATCCTCCCTCTGGGTCATCCCCGCACGCCATTCCTGAGCATCCTATAACATGCATCGACCCTGAACTAGTGATTCGTTTCACATATGACAACATACGTGTTTCAATGCCATTCTCCCAAATCATCCCACCCTCACCCTCTTCCACAGAGTCCCATAGACTGTTCTATACATCTGTGTCTCTTTTGCTGTCTCATATAGAGGGTTATCATTTGCATCTTTCTAAATTCCATATATATGCGTTAGTATACTGTATTGGTGTTTTTCTTTATGGCTTACTTCACTCTGTATAATAGGCTCCAGTTTCATCCACCTCATTAGAACTGATTCAAATGCATTCTTTTTAATGGCTGAATAATACTCCATTGTGTATATGTACCAAAGCTTTGTTATCCATTCGTCTGCAGATGGACATCTAGGTTGCTTCCATGTCCTGGCTATTATAAACAGTGCTGCAATGAACATTGGAGTACATGTGTCTCTTTCAGTTCTGGTTTCCTCTGTGTGTATGCCCAGGAGTGCGATTGCTGGATCATATAGCAGTTCTATTTCCAGTTTTTTGAGGAATCTCCACACTATTCTCCATAGTGGCTGTACTAGTTTGCATTCCCACCAACAGTGTAAGAGGGTTCCTTTCTCTCCACATCCTCTCCAGCACTTATTGCATGTGGACTTTGGGATAGCAGCCATTCTGACTGGTGTGAAATGGTATCTCATTGTGGTTAGCCACTTGTAAAAGAATGAAACTAGAACACTTCCTAACACCATACACAAAAATAAACTCAAAATGGATTAAAGAGCTAAATGTAAGACCAGAAACTATAAAACTCCTAGAGGAGAACGTAGGCAAAACACTCTCCGACATAAATCACAGCAGGATCCTCCATGACCCACCTCCCAGAATATTGGAAATAAAAGCAAAAATAAACAAATGGGACCTAATTAAAATCAAAAGCTTCTGCACAGCAAAGGAAACTATAAGTAAGGTGAAAAGACAGCCTTCAGAATGGGAGAAAATAATAGCAAATGAAGCAACGGATAAAGGATTAATCTCCAAAATATACAAGCAGCTCCTGCTGCTCAATTCCAGAAAAATAAATGACCCAATCAAAAAATGGGCCAAAGAACTAAACAGACATTTCTCCAAAGAAGACATACAGATGGCTAACAAACAGATGAAAAAATGCTCAACATCCCTCATAATCAGAGAGATGCAAATCAACAATTTCTTTTAAACTACACTATATTTGTGATAAGTTATTCGGAGAAGGCAATGGCACCCCACTCCAGTACTCTTGCCTGGAAAATCCAATGGACGGAGGAGCCTGATGGCTGCAGTCCATGGGGTCGCTAAGAGTCGGACACGACTGAGCGACTTCACTTTCACTTTTCACTTTCACACTTTGGAAAAGGAAGTGGCAACCCACTCCGGTGTTCTTGCCAGGAGAATCCCAGGGATGGGGGAGCCTGGTGGGCTTCCGTCTATGGGTTCACACAGAGTCAGACACGTCTGAAGTGACTTAGCAGCAGCAGCAGCAGTGATAAGTTATTTGGGGTTGTAAGGGTGGGCTTCCGTCTATGGGGTCACACAGAGTCGGACACGACTGAAGTGACTTAGCAGCAGCAGCAAGGTTTGGAAACATGTGTATGTCACACAAATTAGTCAAGATTTTACTATTGTGAGAACAGCAAATAAAACCAAAGAAGACCAAACCACAATTTAAGGAAAAGCAGTAGCTCTATGACAGTATCTATAGGAATTTTTGTTTTCTCAACATTTTCTCTATTTTTAAACTTATTTCCTTAAAAGAAGTAATTATCTTTTAAAAGTGGTCAATTCACTTATCATAAGCATTCTTTCTCAATTGAGTTTCTCAACATTATCTGTCACTGCTGTTCTCAGTCTCTGCTTGTGGAATAACAGTTACCACTGGTCTGTTACTTCCAATCAGTGAAATTGACCTTCCCATGAAGAGGTGGGAATAGACTAATAAGACAGAGTATAGCCTCTCTCTGTTCTCCATAGCCTTCCTTTAACTAATGTATAATGTCTTTTAAATCAAAACTGCAACTTTGCAACTTAACTAGAGCAATTCCTGTCTCATGTTTCAGGTTTAATGTGTCATCTTAATTCACCTTTCAGCTCCTGTCCCTGCTACAAATTGCTAGCACTCTCTTCTCATATTTTATACCTAAATTACCTAAAATCCACTATTATTCAACAAATTACTACTCTTTGTCGGGCATTGTTATAAAACAAAGAGATACAGCCCTTAATATAGCATAGTCTCTGCCTCCACCGTATTTGTGATCAAGGCTCTGATCATTCAGTAAAAACTATTATCCCTCGTATGTAGAACTCTCTTGCTGCACTACTCACTGCCCAGCCAATAAATTAGTGGCCTCTTGGATCAACGTACATATGTTGATACAATCAACTTTGGGTAGAGTGGTGGAAATTTTCCTTAGCTTTTGCAAATGAGGAACAAAAATACAGCCCAAATAAAATCCTCATAACCTTCTCCCAAAACAAGTGTTTTGATAATAAACAAAACATTCAATAAAATATAATAAAGTGGTTGATTTTGCTTCTCTTAGTTTTCTTTAAAACTTGTATCTTGTTTACCTCAATTTGTGTTAACTCTGTATTTTACTTGAATGGATACAAAATGAAATTCACTTTGCCTCTGAAGACTGGGAATATGAAAACGATGCTTTCAGTGCTCAGATATTTCTGAATGTTCAGCTTTCCACTATGCTTGAGATAAAAATGTTTCTTTCTTCAGAAACAGGAGAGCTGCCCCCATTCCATAATGCAGACACTGTTGCATCTTAAATGGAAAGGAAGAAAATAAGTCCACATGAATATTTGATGTAAATATTCACACATTGGAACTCTCTAAACTATAACACTTTTCTTTCAAAAATTTTACTCTTGTATTTAACATGGTGTAAAGCATATTTTTAAGATTTAGAAATTTGGATCTATTATTTATAATGATAGCTTTTACTTATAGAAGGGTGAATAATATACACATATGTATCCATATATTTGATTTATCAATAAGGCTGTCTATTTTTTTTTTATTTTGTGCATCAGAAACTCTTGAGACATTACCAAATGTTATAAAACAGGTAAGCATAAAACTAATGACATTATTTATTCAAAAAAAGCAGTCATGAGGCTTAGGGAATATAATAAATGCTATATTTCAGTGACTTCCAGATCCCTTCCAAAGTTTTCGAAAATTTAATGTTCAAGTGGCTTCATCCTTCATTATTATTGTAACTTTGGGCAAATTACTCAACTTCTCTTTGCTTCCACTTTCTCACTTATTCAATGGGAAATGATAAAAAACCTTTTTCACATAATTCACATAAGAATTTATGAGGTAATGCATATAAATCTCTTAATGTGGATTCAAATGAGAAGTGCTTGAAAGTGTTAACTAATGTTCTATAAAAATGGTAACATACCATGCACTTTATTCTGCAAAATTCTCTTTTGTTTAAAAGAACATGGTATGTAAGTTGTTTACTAGCTAAGCTGTGTCTGGCTTTTTTGTGACTTAATGGACTGTAGCCCACAAAGCTCCTCTGTCCATAAGATTTCCTAGGTGAGAATACTGGAGTGGGTTGCCATTTCCTTCTCAAGAGAATCTTCCAGACCCAGGAATCAAACACATGTCTTCTGTATTGGCAGGACGATTCTTTACCACTGAGCCACTAGGGAAGCCTTCAATATTAGCTATAATCCACCACATATTGGATTTCCCTGGTAGCTCAGCTGGTAAAGAATTCACCTGTAATGCAGGAGACCCCGGTTCAATTCCTGAGTTGGAAAGATCTCTGGAGAAGGCATAGGCTACCCAAAGAATCCACCTGAAATGTAGGAGACCTGGGTTCAATCTCTGGGTTAGGAATACCCACTGGAGTAAGACATGGCAACTCACTCCAGTATTTTTGCCTGGAGAATCCAAATGGACAGAGGAGCCTGGTGGGCTACAGTCCATATAATCACACAGTTGAGTGACTAAACACACAACACACACACTCTATAATATTCAAATTCAGTTAAGTTCACTCATTTATTGACGTGATGCAGTTATTTGATTAAGGATCATAAAATTTTCTCTATTTTTTAAAATTTATAGTTCAGTTCAGTCGCTCAGTCGTATCCGACTCTTTTAGACCACATAAACTGCAACACACCAGGCCTCCCTGTCCATCACCAACTCCTGGAGTTCACCCAAACCGTCCATCAAGTCGGTGATCTCATCCTTTGTTGTCCCCTTTTCCTCCTGCCCTCAATCTTTCCCAGCATCAGGGATTTTTCAAATGAGTCAGTTCTTTGCATCAGGTGGCCAAACATAGTTAAATCAAATTTCAAAGTGAATATCTTATAAAATAACTAATAAAAAATAAAAACTACATAAATGACACATATTTCTGTCTCATATCCAACAAATTGTTAAAAGGACGATTCTCATTCAGTCAAGACTGTGAACCAGAGGAAAATAGGCCCAGCTGTCCATTAGAAGTTTTGCTATTGAAAATTTTTCCACTTCTGATTTCCAGATAAAAATTATCCTGAAAATTTTAAAATAAGAGATACATGTATATGTCTGACAATTTAACTTTAGTTCATATGGAGTGTAGCTAATTTTGTGAATAAAGGGAACACATCAACTTTATAATGAATTATATATTATATTAAATGTATGCTCACATGCTTCATCACTCAGTCGTGTAAGACTCTTCTGTGACCCCATAGACTGTAGCCTGCCAAGCTCTTCTGTCCATGAAATTTTGCAGAGAAGAATACTAAGCTGGGTTGCCATTTCCTACTACAAGGGATCTTCCCAACACAGGGATAGAACCTGTGTCTCTTGCATTCTTTTTTATACCACTGTGTCTCAGAATACATGTTTAGATACAATCATTTTGAATTTTATAGATTTTTTTATTGTGAGCAAGATTTATTTTATACATATAAGCAATCAAAAAACAAAATTTGCTCTACAGAGAAAAGTAGTTTAAAGCATCCTTTTTCTTACCTTGGCAATTCATTTTTTGTCAAATGCTTTCAGCTGTTATCATGTTTCTCAGGGCTTCGATCTTTGGCTGTGTACTCAAATAACTCAAAATTTTGTCTTTGTTCCAATAGCAAGAAAGCAACAGTAGTTGGCCAGCTCTCACTCTCCATGAATAGGGGACTATATCAGAAAAGAGCTCAAACAAACTTGTTTATTTGAACATTATAAAAGTGATTGATGCTACAGAATCAATATTGACATTATTCAATTTCAATTTCTTTTAGATGTGATTGAAACTTTAATACAGAAAAGATAATTTTGAAGTCAACTAGAGGCATAAATCACTAACTGGATTAAGTGAAGTTTTGACAGAATTAATTTCAGGTAAATCATGCTTTTACATGATTCCTTAATGTTTAAGACAGTGAAAATTGAATAGGGCCAAAATATACTATTTCAACTGACAAATGAAAACAATAAAACCTGAATAGTGGTTAAAAGCTGGATAGATGTTTATATTCATCCCACATCAGCAAAGTTTGATGCTAAAGCATGCAGCAATTGGAAAGCTATTCCTCTAACATCAGAGACCCCATCTCTTTCCATCATATTCTTATCTTTTATTGCAAATATATGGGGAAAGCATGGAAACAGCGACAGACTTTATGGGGGGGGGGGCAAAATCACTGCAGATGGTGACTGCAGCCATGAAATTAAAAGATGCTTGCTCCCTGGAAGAAAAGTTATGACCAACCTAGACAGCATATTAAAAAGCAGAGACTTTACTTTGCCAACAAAGGTCCATCTAGTCAAAGCTTTGGTTTTTCCAGTAGTCATGTATGGATTTGAGAATTGGACTATAAAGAAAGCTGAGTGCTGAAGAATTGATAATTTTGAACTGTGGTGTTGGAGAAGACTCTTAAGAGTCCCTTGGACTGCAAGGAGATCCAATCAGACCATCCTAAAGGAGATCAATCCTGGGTGTTCTTTGGAAGGACTGATGTTGAAGCTGAAACTCCAATATTTTGGCCACCTCATGGGAAGAGCTGACTCATTTGAAATGACCCTGATTCTGGGAAAGATTGAGGGCAGGAAGAGCAGGGGATGACAGAAGGTGAGATGGTTGGATGGCATCACAGACTCAATGGACATGAGTCTGAGTAAACTCCAGGAGTTGGTGATGGACAGGGAAGCCTGGCGTGCTGCTGTTCATGGGGTCGCAAAGACTCGGACATGATTTAGCTACTGAACTGAACTGAACGGTGTTATAGCTATGACCAGCCTAGATAGTGTATAAAAAAGCAGAGACATCACTTGCCAACAAAGGTCCTCATAGTCAAAGGTATCATTTTTCAGTAGTTCTGTACATATGTGAGTTGGACCATAAAGAAGGCTGAGCGCCGAAGAATCATTGCTTCGGAACTGTAGTGCTAGTGAAGACTCTTGAGAGTCCCTTGGACTGCAAGATTAAACCAGTCAATCCAAAAGGAAAGCAACCCTGAATATTCATTGAAAGCAATTATACTGAAGCTGAAACTCCAATCCTTTGGCCCTGAGATACAAAAAGAAGACTTACTGGAAAATACTGTGAATCTTGGAAAGTTTAAAGACAAAAGGAGAAGAAGGTGGCAGAGGATGAGATGGTTGGATGGCATCATTGACTCAAGGGACATAAGTTTGAGCAAACTCTAAGAGATAGTAATGGACAAGGAAAGCCTGGTGTGCTGCAGTTTATATGGTTGCAAAGACTTGGACATGACTGAGCAACTGAAAAACAACAAAGTTATAACAGTCACCTCATGGTTCAAAGATTTCTGCTTGAAGAAGCTCCTACATTACATCCTCATTCAGATGAAATGAGCAGAGAAAAGGACACAACAGATTCCTTATAAATCAAGTTACTGAAAGATCACACACATGATTTTGTTGTTGTTGTTGCTCAGTCACTAAAACATCTCCAACTCTTTGAGACCTCATTGCATGCAGCACATCGGGCCTCCCTGCCCCTCACCATATCCTGGTGTTTCCTCAAGTTCATGTCCATTAAGTCAGTGATGTCACCCAACCATCTCATTCTCTGTCTTCCCCTTCTTTTGCCTTCAATCTTTTCCAGCATCAGGGTCTTTTCAATGAGTTAGCTCTTCACATTACATGGCCAATGTATTGGAGCTTCAGCTTCAGCATCAGTCCCTCAAATGAGTATTCAGGGTTGATTTAGTTTAGGGTTGTCTGGATGGATCTCCCTGCAGTCCAAGGGACTATGACGAGTATTCTCCAGCACCACAGTTCAAAAGCACCAGTTCTTTGGCACTCAGCCTTCATTATGGTCCAACTCTCACATATGAACATGACTACTGGAAAGAGCATGGCTTTGGCTGTATGGATTTTTGTTTACAAAGTGTTGTCTTTGTTTTTTAAACTACTGTTCAGGCAAGAATACTGGAGTGGGTGCCACACCCTCCCCCAGGAGATCATCTCAACACAGGGATTAAACCTATGTTATCCTGCAACTCTTGCAATGAGGCAGATTCTTTACTACTGGGCCACTGAGGAAGCCCATGACAAATCTGTGTGTGTGTGTTTGTTAGTTTGTCAGTTGTGTCCTACTCTTTGCGACCCCATGGACTGTAGTGCACCAGGCTCCTCTGTCTATGGAATTATCTAGGCAAGAATACTGAAATGAATTGCTGTTTTGGTAGTGGTGGTGCATGGGATTGGAAGTTGAGGCTAATCGACTCTAGAATGTGGGTTCAGTAGTTGTGACACAGGGTGTCAGGTTCCCTGCAGCATGTGGGATTTTCCCAAACCAGGGATCAGGGATTGAACCCATGTCCCCTGTGTTGGCAGGCAGATTCTTAACCATGGACTTCCATGGAAGTTTTCAATCTTTATTCTTAAGTGAACATTTATCAAGCTAAATATTGTGGACTGTATCACTAAGATAATGGAAAGAATAGATATTGAGGGCTACCTGCAGTCTCTACAACAGTTAGGGATGCACTCCAAAATAGAACAGTACACTGGGGAATATTTTTAAAAAATAATATGACAGAATCAATAAAGGGAAAATTACAAAAGTATCTAGAGAAGAGGTAGAAGTGAAAGTTAGTCTTCAGGGGTAAGAGATGTGAGGTCAGTACTTGAAAATCTCATAGGAATTGCAATCCTGACCTGAGCATTTCAAGATCTGAGATATTGCTTTGTTATTGAGTCTTGACTGGATGCACAATCCTAGGCATCGGAAGGAAATGCTTTGTGACTGTTCTGATCTGATGTGAAAAAATAGATGTGTCAAACACTTTTAAAGGTATTCAGTAGTTTGAATTATTGGTATAAGCCCTTATTTTTTAGATCAAACAGAACCCTGTTTAAGTCTCTGGCCATAAATACTTGATTACAAATATTAGTGAGGTTGAGACATGATATTCATGTTTCATAGAGAGGTACTTAGTCATATTCCTATTTCTGTATATATAAATGATAATTTAAGTTGCAATTTTGTTAGAGTTATGATGTGATGGAAGCTGTAGATTTTCAAATATATTTATGACTTTGTCTTCTGACATCAAAACCCAATGTGAATATTTGATTATTGATCACTGAATACTAATAGCTAATGATAATGTTTCCAATGAATGACCTTAAAATCATTGAAAATGCATATGTGAGGCCTGGAAATATGAGAGTTACAGAGCAGATATCATAATAAGGGTAACAATAGTATAAAGTCTTTGAAAGGACTTTAACTCAAGATTTTCAGTCTTTATTTGAATAGTTTTAGGATGTTACTGAATATAGAGTATAAATTCCCTTGGGAAATTAGCTAAGTCAAAATCCATTATTAATAGTTTGCTCAATTTGCCATATTTTTCTAGGTAAGACATTTGTAATATCACCACATACATCCTGCTTAAGAGAATCTTGACTAGAAAGTGCTACAAAAATTCTCAGTATATTTAAAGTAAAATTATCTGGTTATATATTTTATGGGCCTGATCTTAAGATGAAAATGGGCTTTTTAAACACAGCTGTACTGAACCACATTCTGTGCTGAAGGGAATTATTACCATTTTGTTTCTTCTCATTGGCTACCAGGGCATAATGACACTTTCTTAATGACGGAATCAAAGCAAAAAATGACTTGTTGAAAACATCTATTTCCTGTTTTCATAGAAATTTACCCCATCAAATCCCTGAGAGGAAAAAATGAGACTCCAAGACTTAAGAACTAATATAACTTTTTTCCAAGTGGATTAGTTTTCAGAGCAAAATATATTTGAAAGCAGTTATCAGTTCAACTTCCCTTGAGTTGTTAGATATAACATTACAGAAAATGTCTGAATACAAGCCTATTGCATTTCATAGGTATAATATTTTCTTAAAGTGAAATTTAGTTTGAATTAGTGGAATTTCTTAAAGTGGAATTTAGTGAATTCCAAAAATGTAACATACCTTATTTTAAAATGCATTTAATTTAAAAAAAAAGCATCTCGTCCATAATTTAGGTATAGCATTTGTCAACTTTTGGATATAAAATAAGTCATTTCATTGTCTTTACTTAGGGGAGTTTAATACCTGAGGTAGAACCATCCATTAACCATTGAACCAGCTTCCTTGAACCTAAGAGAAATACAATAGTAAAACATTAAAAAAATATAGAAGATTTATATTCTAAAACTGAGTTCATTTTCTCTACTTTACTTCAGGAGTGAAAACTAATGGAATGAACTCCCCCTAGAATAAAGGGAGATCAACTCAATGTATAATATATTTCAGTTTCAAATAACTGTTACCTCATTGGTCCTTGGCAGAGTGAAGGCGATATTGTATATATATATGGGGAAGATATTTCTTCAGAACAGAAGGACAGTCCTGCCGTACCTTAATATTCTAAATTTCTAGGTTCTGTTTACAATCTTATGAAATCTTAATGTCATTTACACCTCACTTTATAATCAAACATTCCCTATATAAACTGTGACAAAATTCAGCTCACTTCAATCCAGTTTACATTAAAGAGCAGGAAAAAATTATTAGAACAAAACTCATTTGTCTTATATATGTGAAAAGACTGATACATGGAAATGTCATTATCATTTCTGATGCTTTTCTTTTAGTAACAGAGTAACTTTTCGCCTTTCTGGCTTCAAAATATGAATATCGAACAATTGTGCTTCTTAAAGAATGTCACCGGAGAAGGCAATGGCAAGCCACTCCAGTACTATTGCCTAGAAAATCCCATGGATGGAGGAGCCTGGTAGGCTGCAGTCCGTGGGGTCGCTAAGGGTCGGACACGACTGAGCGACTTCACTTTCACTTTTCACTTTCACACATTGGAGAAGGAAATGGCAACCCACTCCAGTGTTCTTGCCTGGAGAATCCCAGGGACGGGGGAGCCTGGTGGGCTTCCGTCTATGGGGTCGCACAGAGTCGGACACGACTGAAGTGACTTAGTAGCAGCAAAGAATGTCACAAATTCTAGTTGAAGTCAGAAACAAATAGATAGGGTTTAGTTTTTCAAGTTAATATTATGGGTTCATTATAGATTAGCTTTGCATCTTTAATTGTTTCACTTCAAATTAACAAGTTGATATCTATTTAACAGTGTATATCTTTATATACTTGTTCATGTATTGGTATAGAGGGCTTTGTTAGAAAGATATGTGCTTAGTGCTTATACTTAGACTCTGTGTGACCCTATGGACTGCAGCTAGTAAGTCTCCTCTGTCCATGGTATTCTCCAGGCAAGAATAATGGAATGGGTTGCCATTTTTCCCTCCAGGGAATCTTCTCAACCCAGGACCCAGGGATTGAACCTGAGTCTCCCCGTCTTCTGCATTGCAGGTGGATTCTTTACCCACCGAGCCATCAGGGAAGGTTAGCATGATAATGGAGGTGGCTAAGCAAGCTAGTCATCCCTAGAGCTGACAGTGATGAAGGGAAAATCTGGAGCAGGCTGAAACCCCACAGGCATCATCAGCTGAAATCCATTTTCCACAGGCAACAAGGAAGTTCCAAAGGAAAAATCAAGCAATTCCGATGTGGATGGAACTTTAACTTCATTGTATTTGAGGTTCTTTGGGTTTAAGCATTCATCACAATTAATGATATTGTACAGATTAAATGGGTGCAGTTTATCAATAAATTTGTAAAAAGTTATTACATTCAATAAAGCATTTCTTAGCAACATAAAGTTTTCTAGTTTTCAGTAAGTTTAGTAAGATCGATTCTTAATTTTGTTCACATATTGGACTATGAATATTTATTTGACATCCTAAATGAAGTTAAGAACTTAAGTATCCATCCAAAGCATTTACCTCCTTGGTCTCCTCTTCCTTTTGTAACTAACTACTCTAATTTTCAATTAAGATTTACCAACCTCAAGAAAATTACATTACATTGGAAGTTAAATTACATCTACATATTAAGAAAAATATTTCAATATTTTTTTTTTAATTTGATATATTTGTTAAGACAAATACTTCATTTGGAAGTAGAAAAGATTTTTGACTGTTTTCAAATTTCTCATCTCACTTATTTTCCAAAATTTATGTTTTCAGACTTAATCTATGTTATATGAGATTATTTTTATGGAATATTCTATCCTTATTTATTTTTTGAAAACAAACTTAGAGTTATATGTGAGATAAATGTACATTTTTATATAATGCATATTATATGTTGTATATCTATTTTAAAGAGCACATTATCTTCTTTTTAATTCAGGGGGCTAGGAGTCTAGTTTCCTAACTGTGAATACTTTCTTCAATTTTATATGCAGAGAAATACACTAAACCTGTTACAACCATGATCTAGACTTAAAGGATCATGTCATATACACAGGATAGATACAAAGAATAATAAGAAATTATAATTCAAGGGAATAATGTCTAGTGATGTGCAAGAGTGGTAGGAATATGATGACATTAATTATAACTGGAGAAACATTTCTTAAAAAGTTTCTGCCAAAAAGGAAAGCCAATGGAATTTAAACACTAGGTTGTGATTTATTTAATTAAAGCTGCCACACAGTAAAATCAGTGATGCAAAATTTAACCTCAAGGAGCGAACAGAGTTACTACTTTAGATGAAATTCCAAGTCATGACTCATCTTTTTATAATTTGAGTTGTATAGTCATTACCTTAAATTTGTATAATTCTTAAACATAAATTTTTGAATACTTAAATATAATTCTTATAGAAGTCAATACAAACCACAAGATTAAACTATATTCAGCGTGAGGGGAGATAGACTGTACCTCTTGATGAGAAGATGAGCATGCATTTACAAGGATGCAAAGAATCATTGGTACCCTATTTTTTAGAAAACAAGTCACCCATAATTTTATTCCTCTTTATTCTAGATTATAGAACAATTCTCAGCTTCTCCAAATAATTAAAATGTTTTATTCTTTTTTGTTTATTTGTATATTTATTTGATTTTCCATTCATTTAAGGAGTCTTTTAAATACAGAATGCTAAGTAATATTATTCTAAGTGTTAAAATATCTTTCAAATCTGCCTCCTTTTTGCTAGTCTTTTAATTTATACTTAATAATCATTTGTGCTATTACAAAAGCATCTTGTCACTCAAGTTCCTCTAGTGTCATTCCTTTGGCACAATCTTCCTCATTGCATCCAGAATTGCTTTCTGAAACAAATATTTGATATTATCATTTTAGTACATTTTACAATGTTTCTTGGCCTATGTTAAAGTTCCCTTGTGTATCACAGACTTTTTATAAATCTACTTCCAGATGGCTTTTCTACTTTTACTTACCACCAGGAAGTCCCTTAACACTCTATCTTACAGCTCCAAAACAGTACTTTTCTTATATTACATCAAAATTTACATGACTCCTTGACAGTTTATCAACTATAGAATCTTCCTGAAAACCCCTTATTTTTGCCTTACAACATAAACCTAAGATATGTGTTAGTCACTCAGTTGTGTCTGACTCTTTGCAACCCCATGAACTGTAGCCTGCCAGGCTCCTCTGTCCATGGACTTCTGCAGACAAGAATACTGGAGTGGATTGCCATTCCCTTCTCCAGGGGATCTTCCCCACCCAGGTACTGAACTTGGGATCTCCTGCATTACAGGCAGATTCTTTTTTAAAAAAAAAAAAAAATTATTTTAATTGGAGGCTAATTACTTTACAATATTGTGGTGTTTTTTGCCATACATTGACATGAATCAGCCACGGGTGTACAAGTGTCCCCCATCCCGAACCCACCTCCCACAACCCTCCCCATCACATCCCTCTGGGTTGTCCCAGTACACCAGCTTCAAGTGCCCTGTTTCGTGCATCAGATGTGGACTGGTGATCTATTTCACTTATGGTAATATACATGTTTCAATGCTATTCTTTCAAATCATACCACCATCACCTTCTCCCACAGAGTCCCAAAGTCTGTTCTTTATATCTGTGTCTCTTTTGCTGTCTCTCATATAGGATCATCGTTACCATCTTTCTAAATTCCATATATATATATATATGCTTTAATATACTGTATTGGTGTTTTTCTTTCTGACTTACTTCACTCTGTATAATAGGCTCCGGTTTCATCCACCTCATTAGAACTGATTCAAATGTGTTCTTTTTTAATAGCTGAGTAATACTCCATTGTGTATATGTACCACAACTTTCTTATCCATTCGTCTGACGGACATCAGGTTGTTTCCATGGCCCGGCTATTATAAACAGTGCTGTGATGGACACTGGGGTACATGTGTCTCTTTCAGTTCTGGTTTCCTCGGTGTGTATGCCCAGCAGTGGGATTGCTCAGTCGTATGGCAGATCTATTTCCAGTTTGTTAAGGAATCTCCACACTGTTCTCCACAGTGGCTGTACTAGTTTGCATTCCCTCCAACAGTGTAAGAGGGCTTCCTTTTCTCCACACCCTCTCCAGCATTTATGGTTTGTAGACTTTTTGATAGTAGCCACTCTGATTGGCATGAGATGGTACCTCATTGTGGTTTTGATTTGCATTTCTCTGATAAGGAGTGATGTTGAGCATTTTTTCATGTGTTTGTTGGCCATCTGTATGTCTCCTTTGGAGAAGTGTCTGTTTAGTTCTTTGGCCCATTTTTTGATTGGGTCATTTATATGCGGTGAGATTCTTTACTATCTGAGCCACCAGGGAAGCCTGCCCTTCAACACATTAATCATTTAAATCACAGCTCAATTTTGCTTAGTGAGAGATAGGTATTTCCTAATCTCTACCTCTAGCAGACTTACACAAACGTCATCTATGCTTACATGTCTCCTTGGCCTGTCACTATCAAACTGTTTATTGCATTGCACCATAATATTAAGCGTATCTTTCTCTATCCACCCAAACTTTGAGCTCCATAACATCACACAGTGACCAGTACAGAGCAGTACACCTTACATACAATGCATTCAATCTGTATTTGTTAGGTAATGAATACTTGACTAGCTTCATTGTAAAAGTCCATAATATATTTAAGAAAGTATTTTACATTGAATATATGTTCATTATATTAGTCATGTTTTTTTGTGCATCTTTCAATCAAAATATACTAGTAATATATAAAAGCTACACAGCATATAGAGCAATTGCACTGAGATCTCACATATTGACTAAAAAAAATCAACATAATATTTTTAGTTATTATTTTTTTTTGAAAACAAGCTAAATAGAATATCCTACAGTGGAAATTTTAATTCTTACACATCAATGATGGTACACACCCTATCACTTCTGTATTTCGATAGAAGAACTAGAATCACTTTTTTCTTAAGAATTTGTTTTTGTCTTTTCAAGCGGTTGTTTTGAGCTCACCTGGTTGCAAAAAAGTCTTCATTTCATTGCCCAGTTATTCATCTGAACTAGAGTGAGAAGAGTAGTGTGCTAATTTCTTGATAGCCAGACTGCTTTGTCAAAAAGTTGGAAAGTACTGTCAAATTTGCATTACAAAATAAAACATGTTTAATACTGATCTACTGATAGAGAAAGTAATTTGTATTAACAAATATTCATGTTTGTCAGGCCTCAAAAAGAAAAGTAGTTTATCCTCCCTAAAAAAACAAAAACAAAAGAAACCCACAACGTTTATAATATTCTTTTTGTGCTTGTCTTTTGTTTTACCTTTAAAGTAAATCTTCATTTCAGTCCATTAGTGCTCTCGAATTGAATCTGATGTTGGGCTGTACAAAACTGGAATCGACCCATAACCCATGACAGTAAAAGAGCACTAAGAAATAGTGTGAATTTTAGAAAATGAAACATCATAAAATTTGAAAATTGGCAAACCATTAGATGGGAAACAAACAAAAAGAAATAGTCAAAAGAGGGTGAAAAGCAGAGTGTGAGGAAATGGGAAAGAAAGTGGGAATCTAGTCGAATTTCAAGAATTGAAATAGGGCCAGGAATCCAAACCAGGAGCAATTTCCTAAATTGCTCTATGACTGCATAGGCGCTACCCATAAAGGAGATGAAACCTATAACATGAGCTGTGAGGGAATAACAAAAGGCAGCAGACAGGCCTGGAAAATTGATAAAATACTGTTGATAAATATCAAGTCTTGAATTTAATAAAAGAGAGACAAGTCTCAGTTCAGTTCAGTTCATTCATGTCTGACTCTTTGCGACTCCATGAATCACAGCACGCCAGGCCTCCCTGTCCATCACCAACTCCCAGAGTTCACTCAGACTTGTGTCCATCAAGTCGGTGATGCCATCCAGCCATCTCATTCTCTGTCACCCCCTTCTCCTCCTACCCCTAATCCCTTCCAGCATCAGAGTCTTTTCCAGTGAGTCAAATCTTTGCATGAGGTGGCCAAAGTATTGCAGTTTCAGCTTTAGCATCAGTCCTTCCAATGAACACCCAGGACTGATCTCCTTTAGGATGGACTGGTTGGATCTCCTTGCAGTCCAAGGGACTCTCAAGAGTCTTCTCCAGCACCACAGTTCAAAAGCATCAATTCTTCGGTGATCAGCTTTCTTCACAGTCCAACTCTCACATCCATACATGACCACGGGAAAAACCATAGCCTTGACTAGACGGACCTTTGTTGGCAAGGTAATGTCTCTGCTTTTTAATATGCTGTTTAGTTTGGTCATAACTTTCCTTCCAAGGAGTAAGCGTCTTTTAATTTCATGGCTGCAGTCACTATCTGCAGTGATTTGCTGCTGCTGCTGCTAAGTCGCTTCAGTCGTGTCCGACTCTGTGTGACCCCATAGATGGCAGCCAACCACGCTCTGCCGTCCCTGGGATTCTCCAGGCAAGAACACTGGAGTGGGCTGTCATTTACTTCTCCAAAGTGTGAAAGTGAAAAGTGAAAGTGAAGTCGTTCAGTTGTGTCTGACTAGTAGCGACCCCATGGACTGCAGCCCACCAGGCTCCTCTGTCCATGCGATTTTCTAGGCAAGAGTACTGGAGTGGCTTGCCATTGCCTTCTCTGGCAGTGATTTGGAGCCCCCCAAAATAAAGTCAGCTACTGTTTCCGCTGTTTCCCCATCTATTTGCCATGAAGTAGTCCTTAATTTTCTATGTCTTAAACTGTGATTCTTAATTTGCCCACAAGTTTTAAAACTTGTCATTTACATGATGTGTTTTCTCTGCAGGAGACTGAATATATCCTATTGTGTCCATTTTTTTGCTTGTTTGTTTTTAGTCGCTATGTCCAACTCTTTTGTAACCCCTTGGACTGTAACTTGTCAGACTCTTCTGTCCATGGTATTTCCCAGGCAAGAATACTAGAATGCATTGTCATTTCCTTCTCCAGGGGATTTTCCCAACCCAGGGAATGAACCCATGTCTCTTAGATATCCTGCACTGATAACTGAGTGTTTTACCACTGAGCCACGAGCAGCAGCAGCAGCAGCACCAGGGAAGACCCTACCTATTCTGAATTGAATATATCACTGAATATAAGATATTACCATTTATTTGATTTTGAGCAGAGCTAGTAATTCAGTGAGCTTCCCAGGTAGCTCAGCTGGTAAAGAATCCATCTGCAATGCAGAAGACCCTGGTTCAATTCCTGGGTGGGGAAGATCCTCTGAAGAAGGAATAGGTTACCCACTCCAGTATTCTTGGGCTTCTTAGGTGGTTCAGACAGTAAAGAATTCGCCTGCACTGATGGAAACCTGGATTTGATCTCTGGGTTTGGAAGATTCCCTGGAGAAGAACATGGCAACCCACTTCAGTATTATTGCCTGGAGAATCCCCATGGACAGAGTAGCCTGGAAGGCTGCAGCCCATGGTGTCACAAAGAGTCGAACGCAACTAAGCACAGCACAGTGATTCAATAATGACACTTATCTTTGCTCTATAGTTTTGTTTCTGAAGAAATTTTCATGCATAAGAATAGATGCATAAATTGAAAATTTTCATGTGAAAAGTCATAGCTGGTGATGAGATTTTGGGCTGAAGATCACGTTGTTGTGTCACTGCCATTTTATATTCAACGCCATCATGGTAGTAAATATAACACACAGGTATGCCAACAAAACAATGGTATCAATCCTTCTCTAAGGTGCTATCCTCCCAAAGTTATTAGGGTCTGCTGGGTGGAGTTTTAGACCTAGAGAGAGAGTGATATAGAAGGAGGGTCATTGTTCATGAAAGAAAAGAAGGAAAAAGATCAGTAATGGGAGAGAGACTAGCAGAAGGGAGCTCAGGGTGGTGAATTCCATTGTCAGAGAGTTATCATCTGAGCTAGAGGACACTGATCCTGAATTTTCCTCAGGGTTTTATTTTTTTTTAATTGAGAGATTATTTACTTTATAATGAGTGTGCTACATTGTTCAATAGATGTATGGGTAGCAGCTTTAACCAACGTGAATAGATATGATCTCTAACAAAGGTACATTCTGAGATGTGCTTTTTACATTACACAATTCATTATGAAGCTCTACCTTATTTTCTATGTTATGAAAGACCACACATTGTCTAAGGATTTCACAAACTTGGCCCGTCTATCTGTTTCAAATTCATTGTCTTACATAGATGGATCTCTAATATAGAAGATGTACAATGGTCAAGTGATACATCACTGAAACTATTTTGTCATCAACCTGCATGGCCCATGTTATTATGGATATGAGGGTTTTAATTTCTTTTTTTTTGAGGATAATTGCTTCACAGTGTTGCATTGGTTTCTGCCATACTACAATGTGAATCAGTCATAAGTACACATATGTCCCCTCCCTCGTGAACCTCCCTCTGACCCCCTGATGAAGATGAACCTACAGCCTGTCTGTCATAAAGAGTTAAGTCAGAAAGAGAAAAAACAAATATCATATACAAATGTATATATATATATATATATATGGAATCTAGAAAAATAGTACTGATGAATTATGAGACACATATTTAGGTAGGATAAAAGACTGTCATTTCTTACTAATGTGACCTCCCATATCTTTTCTGTGTGGTCTCAATTGTGCTTACTGTAAATACTGTAAATTAAGTGTTATAACTGATGTTAGCTTCTTTTTGCTTATTTATATCATTTATTATACCAAATTTTGTATTAAGAGGAATAACATTTTTTTTTCTTTTCTTATCAACAGAGTTTCCCAAAGAAGTAGTAAGAAACTTTCCTGTCTCACACTGAGGCAATCTCAAAAATTGTGCTGAAATATTCTGAAGTGTGAATTAGTGAAAGCAAGTTAGTAAGGAAAAATGGGAAACATTAGGTTAATTCAAGATATAAAATGTAAATAGTAATCATACCCTGGTAAACATCAGATACCTTAGACTCCTATCGGTGTTTTGCTGTTGTTTAGTCATTCAGTCATGTCCTACTCTTTGCAACCCCATGGACTGTAGTCTACTAGCCTCCTCTGTCTATGGGATTTCCCAGGAAAGAATATTGGTGTGGTTTGACATTTTCTTCTCCAGGGGATCTTCCTGACCCAGGGATCGAACCTGAGTCTCCTGCTTGGCAGCTGAATTCTTTACCACTGAGCCACCTGGGAAGCCCCTACTATAGGTGCTGCTGCTGCTGCTGCTGCTAAGTCACTTCAGTCATGTCCGACTCTGTGTCACCCCATAGACGGAAGCCCACCAGGCTCCCCTGTCCCTGGGATTCTCCAGGCAAGAACACTGGAGTGGGTTGCCATTTCCTTCTCCAATGTGTGAAAGTGAAAAGTGAAAGTGAAGTCGCTCAGTCGTGTCCGACCCTTAGCAACCCCACGGACTGCAGCCTACCAGGCTCCTCCATCCATGGGATTTTCTAGGCAGTAGTACTGGAGTGGCTTGCCATTGCTGTAGGTGCTAGACAGGTTTAATATTTGCTCTGCTTATGGCCCAGATATTATAAAATACTGCTTGTATACGAAGTACTTAAGAAGTACGACATAAATGGAAAACTCCACTCTTCCAAACTTATAGTGGCAGGTGTATATGAAAGTATTGACTGAAAAAAATTCACAACGTGAGTGCTGTGAGTTAAGTTTTATTTGGGAAAAAATGAAGATTATAACCTTGGAGGCAGCATTTCCAATAGCTCTGAGAAACTAATTCAAAGAGGTAGGGGGGAGATCAGTGTTATATATTATTTTAGTGGAGGGGGGTATAGTGCAGTCAAGCACACATTTTGGCAGAAGCTTGCTGCTACTCGCAAGGAGCCAATGTCACTCTGAATGATTTTAGTGATTTTCTAGATATGAGGAGATTCAAGAATTAGGCTCATAACGTCTTCTCCAGAAAGTATCTGTCTAAAAGTTTCTTCTGCCAGAGCACAGAATGTCTCAATCCTGATCTTCGCCCCGAACTCCTTTCAGGGTGTGTTGAAGGTCAGTGGCTGCAGTGGCTAGTGACTTAATCCTTGTAGAGACAGATGGCACATGACAGTTTTTGTTGTTGTTGTTGTTGGCAAAAAGAACATAAAGTGAAATTTCCTTACACAGAACAGCAATGCTGCAGTCACCACAGCCCTATAGAAGAGTAGTTTCCACAATCTTCAGCTTCCTATTTCCACCCTCTACTGCAGATGTTAGGGATTGACTGATGATCTAGACAAGTATTCCTCAGTACTGATCTGTGTTCTGGTGCTGGGTTTTGAGACTACTTTCGTATGTCTGAAGTGAAATAAGAAAAATATATGAGCTTGTCATAAGGATAAATTCCCTCATTGTTTTAACATTATGATCTTCCAATCCTTTTCTTTCAAGATTCAGGCTAAATTTTAAATAGAGTTTTTTTGTTTGCCTATGTTTTTGTTTTGGTATTTACTATGTTCCTGCTAGGCAAAATTAAAAAAAAAAAAGAAATAATAATTGCAAACTATATTCAGAAATTTAAAAAAATTATACTGAATCAGTAAATTAAGAAATCCTAGCAGCATTAGGCAGCTCTGTCCCTCTCTTTAAGAAAATGAAAGGCTAGTGATCTCTTACACATATTTATTTATTTTCCCTTATTAAACTATTTGCTGCAACTGTGGGGGAGAAATAGTAGTTTCTTTTGCCTCACTTATCTTTGTGACATTTCATGGGCTAATTTTAATTAACATATATTTGATTTGATGTCAAAATGCTCCGGTTCCTTTAAAATGTCAAATTTTAAAGTGCTGACATTTTCTTGGAAAGAGCAAGGACCTGAATGAGTTAATTAGGAAGGGGCTGGCCACTCAGAGATTCCATTGTAAAAGGCAGTTCCAGTTCATATTTGCTGATAAGAAAGTTGTCCCTGAAGATGGCTGAGTCTTTTTCAGCTCAGTGCCAGGATGACCTTCCATAGGAAGTCCAATTTCACACTGTTCTCTCACACACTAGAGAACTGACCATATTTTCTACTATGATCCTAATCTATGTTAGTAATCAGACAACTACTTTATATTCATCTGTAAAGTTCTTGAGAACAGGAATTTGTCATATTCATCTGTTTGAACAAAGCTTAAAACTATGCATGACACACAGTAGGCCCTCAGTACATATATCTTCAATTAATGTTGAAGGAAGAAGTGACAAAACTATCAGTACAAGAGATTTTGGTTCAGAGTAAAGATGAGAAAGCAGTTGAGAATTTTACAGAGAATGTTTACTCAAAAAAAGTTGAATTTGCCGTAACTGAGACCAGTTTAAAACATGTTGCTGTAAGTAATTGTGATGAAGAATCTACACAACAGTAAAAATTCAAGCATCTGTAGATTATGAAAGTGTGAGACAGGTAGACAAAGACTAAAGAACACCGCAAGCAGCTTTTGAATATAAGTGGGATAAAAGCAAAATGATTGACTGATCTTCATTGTAGTTAGATAACAGGCTACATATTTGGATTCTTTTTTAATATTGTAGGCTGTTTTCTTAATTGTTTAATATGATTTGTGTGGTAGAATATATTATGAAATAAATTTAAAATTCTTGGTTTAGTTTTCCTAATGAACTTACATGAATTAATAAGTGAATTAGAAGTGATAGCTCTAGTTTCTGTCACCTCATCTCAATTTGCAGTGCTTTGGGGAAATCTAAACCTAACTAGCAATGATGCCTATTAGAACAGTCATGAAATTAATATGTGTTCATAGCTAACTCCCAAAATAAAGGAGAGGTAGTTCATATTAAATCAACTATAGTTTATTCTGTCCTTTAAATATAATGAGAATTTAATGATGTATAGAAGTGTACACTAATGTGTATTAATCTTGAAAGTGTACTTAATCTCATCACCCTAATTTTTATATGATTTGAAAAGTCTTCAAGTGAAAGAGAGTGAAAAAGTTGGCTTAAAGCTCAACATTCAGAAA
Organism: Moschus berezovskii; assembly: GCF_049115385.1. Lineage (NCBI taxonomy): Eukaryota > Metazoa > Chordata > Mammalia > Artiodactyla > Moschidae > Moschus > Moschus berezovskii. The sequence goes on along the minus strand of NC_142477.1, from coordinate 24,538,289 downwards.
ACTAAGATCATGGCATCTGGTCCCATCACTTCATGGCAAATAGATGGAGAAACAGTGGAAACAGTGTCAGACTTTATTTTTTTGGGTTCCAAAATCACTGCAGATGCTGATTGCAGCCTTGAAATTAAAAGATGCTTACTCCTTCGAAGGAAAGTTATGACAAACCCAGATAGCATATTAAAAAGCAGAGACATTACTTTGCCAACCAAAGTCTGTCTAGTTAAGGCTATGGTTTTTTCCAGTGGTCATGTATGGATGTGAGAGTTGGACTGTGAAGAAAGCTGATCGCCAAAGAATTGATGCTTTTGAACTGTGGTGTTGGAGAAGACTCTTGAGAGTCCCTTGGACTGCAAGGAGATCAGTCCTGGGTATTCATTGGAAGGACTGATGCTGAAGCTAAAACTCCAATACTTTGGCCACTTCATGCAAAGAGTTGACTCACTGGAAAAGACTCTGATGCTGGGAGAGATTGGGGGCAGGAGGAGAAGGGGACGACGGAGAATGAGATGGCTGGATGGCATCACCGACTTGATGGAGGTGGGTTTGAGTGAACTCTGGGAGTTGGTGATGGATAGGGAGGCCCGTGCTGTGATTCAGGGGGTCGCAAAGAGTCAGACACGACTGAGCGACTGAACTGAACTGTGTCTTTACTATAAATCCTAATTTAAATGTTATCAGGGTTGTGTAAAGCTTCAATTTCCAAAGCTGCCAACATGTAAAACCTACCTGATTTTCTGTCATTGCATTTTTCAAACCAGCTGGGCTTCAGTGAAATTATTTTGTGTTCCTGCTGGGCCATAATGAAATGATTTTTCACCTGGTTTGAAACTCATGCAAATCCAAATAAAAACTGAAACTAAAGTGAAATGTAAAAGATGTCAACCACAGGAACCAGTGCCAATATTTCCCCCCACCTCAAAAGTGATTGCTAACTGAAATAGCAGGCTTTACACTTGCATAATCTCAGCAGACTACAGCAGTAGTTAACTTCACAGACTATTTGAGGACAACTGAGCACCATGATAAAAGTTGGTTGAAATAACTAGTTGGTTGAAATGAGATGTTGACTCTTGATTCCTTGGGTTACAACTGGTGTTGATGGTAGTTATAGTTAAAATTATTATGACCACTTCATTAGATTCATTTTATTTTCTTCTATAAATGTTAGATGACTTTCAACTGGAAAATTAAATCCTTAAATTAACAAATTAAAGTATGAGCAATGCTATCTTTTATTTTGAATCTGAAACACATGTGGCCTCAGAGATTATTTGATTTTTAAGGTTTGAAAAGTTGAAGCAGCATAAATTGGAACATTTCTTGAGCACGCTAATCATAAAAACTATTTTAGATTAATGAAATATATGTTTAAGTAAAAAAATATGAGATATAAACAAAGAAAATATGACTTTAATTTAGGGAAATAATCATTTTGCATATAATTTTCAACAAAATGGTGCAACTTATTCATCTTAACATCCTTTATTTTTCATCATGATAGCTGAATATAAAAGCATGAAATGAGTGTTGTCTAATAATTAAAATGTGGCTAACTTCTTCATTCCTATCCCTGTGAACAATATTATTTTGGAATGTGCTCCTGGTTTTAGTACTTGAGGTCCTTGTGGCCATAACCCATTAAGAGATGGCTCCTAGAGTTAGTAGTCATTCAGAATACCCAGCAACGGTGGTGATTTTTGTACAGATATATCAACATTTATTTACCTATCCTTTTTTTTTAAACTGAGGAAAAATTGACCTGTTATATTGGTGTCCAGTATACAACATAATGATTCTATGTTTGTATACAGTTCAAAATAATCCCTACAACAAGTCTAGTTACCATCTGCTACTGCTGCTAAGTTGCTTCAGTCGTGTCCGACTCTGTGCGACCCCATAGATGGCAGCCTACCAGGCTCCCCCGTCACTGGGATTCTCCATGCAAGAACACTGGAGTGGGTTGGCATTTCCTTCTCCAATGCATGAAAGTGAAATGGGAAAGTGAAGTCACTCAGTCGTGTCTGACTCGTAGCAACCCCATGGACTGCAATCTACCAGGCTCCTCCGTCCATGGAATTTTCCAGGCAAGAATACTGGAGTGGGGTGCCATCACCTTCTCCAGTTACCATCTATCCCCATATAAAGTTGTGTATTTTTTTCTTGTGATGAGAACTTTAAGCTCTTTTTTTTTTTTTTTTTGATGATGCCAATCAGTTTTTCTATAACATTTGTCTTGAAAACCAATGTTTTTCCAAACAGTTGACATATCAGGAAACAGTTTTAGCATGATAGAGATTCTGCCTGCATATGTGTGGTTTCATCTGTGAAAGACGAGAGGTGAATACAGGAAACTACATTCAACTGAATGGAGCCATCCAAAAATATCCAAAAAATTCAAACTGCACTCAGGAACACATGAAGCAAGGAGGAGTTGCACTCATCCCAATCTGGTGTTCCAACTTCTGGTCTGATTTCAGAGAATAAACCTTACATCCATTTACAACAGCTCATAAGCTTCAACTCTTCTGGCAGCCAACCTGGCTCAGCACACTCCCCTCTGTTTAATATTCCCCTTTCCTCTCTGCCTCATATATTTCACTCCACTGTGTTCTCCGTTCTTTTTACTTTCTTTCTCTCTCTTTGCAGTCACTCATTTTCTATCCAATTTTTATTCTTTTCCTCTCACACATAGTAGGAGAAGGTGTTGTACATACATCACAAGCAAATGTCAAGTTCTTTTTAAAAAATTAATTATTTTTTAAAAAAATTGGAGGCTAATTACAATATTGCTGTGTTTCTTGCCATACATTGACATGAATGCAGCCATGGGTGCACATGTGTCCCCCCCATCCTGAAGCCCCCTCCCACCTCCTTCCCCATCCCATCCTTCAGGGTTGTCGCAGTGCACCAACTTTGAGTGCCCTGTTTCATGCATCAAATTTGGGCTGGTGATTAAGATA